>NW_015537954.1:230362-255678 GCF_001515605.1 Sinocyclocheilus anshuiensis
ACTCACACACACACACACAGACACACAGACACACACACACACGTCCAGCTCTAAACCACGGATGAGATGCGTGTTGTGTTGGCAGACAAATCATAAGCAAAGCCATGCAACCGTGGCAACGTAACAATCGGAATAAAAAGGAAATAAAATAAAAAACAGCTTTTATACTGCCGTCCCATTTCAGTCCAAACTCCCAGAATCCCTCGCATGCGAGACCAGTTACATATAAACACACAACAGCAACAGAAATCAGCCCTCGTCGCTCTATCAGCTCCACCAAGGCTATCAAAATAGAATAAGTGTTTCATTCACTTACTGTGTTTCAAAAATCTTTACATATATCGTTTTTTACATTTTTTTATTGTGCCCATCATGCTAAACCTCGCTATATTACTAATAAACCTCTCAATTTTACAAGGTCAATAAAGTCTGTGAGCTCTTACAGTTTTAATAGTTTTCTTCTCGTGCGATTGTAATACTAAGTGTCGTTAGAACAAAACCCTGTGGCTACACACTAAAACTCGTGACCGAAGCGCTCAGCGGATCACATCTCAGTCTGTTAATCTAGGACCACTGTGAATTAGTGTCTTTCAGTCATTTACACGCTGCTTTCGAGTGTTTTTCTGCTCGAATCTCACCAAAACACGCCACACTTCACCTAAAATAAAAAAGAAAAAGACTACATGAAGCTTATTTCTTCTTTCCTTGTTTTTCTTAAAGATTTTATGTATTTTTTGCATTATGACATTATTTTCATGAAAAATAATGCTCAGTAACATGATGCATTTGGATATTTTTTGATAATTTTTTGATAATTTTTTGATATTATTATATCATTATTATTATTATAATTTTGATTAATGATAATTCTCATTAATCAATAGTTATTCTCATTACTGTAATACGGTAAAGATACAGCAATACAACGATTATTTAAATCCTTATGAATTAAATGTACAAATGTATGTACAATAGCTAATTTAATAAATTTAATTTAATAAATTAAAATACTTGTCAATTTAAATAATATATCATTATATTTTTGCATGGTGATGATGAGAATTTGTTTTGCATGTCATGAAAATTGTCACAAAAACCCTAATGGTCCTAAAAAATATGTTTCAATACTTTACGTAGCATTATAATGCAATAAAACAACCTGTTTTAATTTGTTTTACTGCATTATAATGCAAAGAAATTTCTGCATTATTTAAATGAACAATGAAATGGTTAACATTTTTTTATTTAAATACATAATTTTCTTTGCATTACAGTTTTGCATTGTGATGATGAGAATTTGTTTTGTACATCATGAAAATAATGTCACAAAAATCTTAATGGTCCTAAAAAAAATGTTTCAATACTTTTATTAGCATATAATGCAATAAACAACATATTCTAAAATATTTTTTCACTGCATTATAATGCAAAGAAAAGTCTGCATTATATAAATGAAAAAAAGCTTAATTTTTATTTAAATAATACATAATTTTCTTTGCATTACATTTTTGCATAGTGATAATGAGAATTTATTTTATATGTCATGAAAATAGTCACAAAAATCCTAATGGTTCTAAAAAATGTTTCAATCATTTTCTCAGCTTTATAATGCAATGAAACAACCTGTTTTTAAATATTTTTAACTGCATTATAATGCAAAGAAAATTCTGTACTATTTAAAGTTGAACTTTTTTTATTTAAATAATACATACATTTCTTTGCATTATATTTTTGCAATGTGATAATGAGAATTTGTCATGAAAATAATGTCACAAAAATCTTAAAGGTCCTAAAAAATGTGTTTGAATTTCTGCAAGTATAATATCTTGTTTTTATTTCAGGGTGAAATGTGACCGGCAGGTTTTGTGAGATTAAACCACCAGCCAATGTAACTCTCAGATATGCAAGCTTGGGTAGATTTGGCCAACTCTCATTCCCACATCATAATAATAATAACAATAATAATAATAATACAAAATAAAAATAAACACCACCCACAATAGAGATATTAAAGTGTAAAACTGTTAAAACGAAATAGAAATATAGCTTCAAAGAAGTCTGTGGACTTGTCTGTTGGTCAGTCGTCTCTTCTCTGCTCTCCTCTGTTGTCTGAGGGCTGGTTGGGGTTTGAAGAGTGTGTGTGTTCATTGAGCAGGTAGTGTGTGAGTGTGTTACCGTTACAGAACCGTTCATGAGGCACTCAAGAACAGAAAGGAGTCTTAAAGATCTTTGGGCCTGCTGGGAGGAGATTGCTACAGAGCGAGGGGGGAGGCGGCGCTGGGGCCGGTCGGGGTCGTGCTCGGGGACGGCATGTGTTTCGGAGGAGCCAGATCCAGGAGTGCACGAACTGTCCCGGCCACCTGAGGCAAACCTCGCTCTTCCAGGATGTGCAGGGGGAGACACAGCTGGTTCTGCGGCCGCAAACACACACACACACACACACACACAAACACGCACACACAGACACACAAACACACACACAAACACACATATAAACACACAAACACAAACACACTCACACAAACACACAAACACAAACAAACACACACACACAAACACATACACACAGAGCAGGGGCGAACAAAAAAAAAGGGATGAAAACGGTGTCAATGGAGAAACAAATTATAAAATTAATATAACTTTAAAAAATGAAATGATCAAAGGAATATTTCACCCAAAAAGGAAAATTTCAAGATGTAGATGAGTTTGTTTCTTCATCAAATTTGTAGAAATGTAGCATTGCATCAGTGTCTCAGCAATGGATGCTCTGCAGTGAATGGGTGCCGTCAGAATGAGAGTCCAAACAGCTGATAAAAACATCACAATAATCCACAAGTAATCCACAGCACTCCAGTCCATCAGTTAACATCTGGAGAAGACAAAAGCTGAAACACATCCAGCATTAAGACGTTTTTAACTCAAATACGTGTCCATAATCCATAATAACGCTTCCTTCAGTGAAAAAGTGCATCTCCTGTTGTCTCTCACATCAAAATCCAGCCACATATTTGTTTAGAGCTGTTTAAATGCTGCTTGATCTGTGCAGATTTCTCTCCTGATTCACACCAGAACACTTTTTCACTGGAGGAAGCGTTATTATGGACTCGTGTTTTAGTTAAAAACGTCTTGATGTATTTGTTTCTTTTGTCTTCTCCAGATGTTAACTGATGGACTGGAGTGCTGTGGATTACTTGTGGATTATTGTGATGTTTTTATCAGCTGTTTGGACTCTCATTCTGACGGCACCCATTCACTGCAGAGCATCCATTGCTGAGACACTGATGCAGTGCTACATTTCTCCAAATCTGATGAAGAAACAAACTCATCTACATCTCGGCTGGCCTGAGGGTGAACACGTTCTCAGTAAATGTTCATTTTAAGCAGATAAGGTACAACTAAGGAAGAACTTAACTTATAAAGAAATTATAATCATGACAATAAAGAACGATGGAGGAGGAGAAGAAGAGAAATGGAAAAATCGTTCAAACCAAGAACGCAGCGTCAACTAGTCTGACACTATAAATGAACTGAAGTATTAGTAGAGGCTGTTATTGCACATGCTTTGAGTTAGTGATCTGAACAAAGCCCTTAACCTAAAGATCAAAACAGGGCATGTAAATCATGCTAAAAACATGAGCGATAAATCAAACTAAGCTGCCATATATCTATCCAATATAAAGCTGCGACTCTCAGACTCAAACGCACAACTTAACTAGTGATGAAACACACATCTACAGCGGATACATGAGTTTAGATTTTATTGTAGAAAAGCAGAGGAGGACAACAGTCAGACTGCAGGAAAACCAGACACACAAATCTGACAGACAAATGCTCTCACACTCTCTGCGACCGCTGCTGAGTTTCCTAAGTGTGTTAGGAAGATATTACACTGTATAGCTATTCATTAACAACAGGCATGTACTGGTTGATGAGGGCTGTTATTTCAGCGAGTAACACGACTGACAACATGCTTGATAACTGCAGGGATATTTCAAGGGTTAGTTCAGCCAAAAAGTAAAATTCTGATGTTCTTTACACACCTTAAATCATTTCAAATGTGTATGATTTACTTTCTGCACAAAAGGAGACATTTAACAAAGTCCCAGCTGCTTTTTTTCCACATTATTAGCTTCACTCAATGAAATACAAGCAGAATTTTGTTAACATGAAAAAATATATTCTTATTATTTTTTTAAGCACTGCATTTTGATAACACTTTACCTTAATAACATGTAATACTGCAACAATATTATTATAAATAAATCATAAAAATAATAGTCACTTTGGATAAAAACATCTGCTTAATGAATAAATATAATAGTAGTGTACAGTACAATAATATTTATAACAAATATAATATTAAATAAAATAATTCATTGTTTTCAACTAAAGCAAACAGTTAAACATACAAATAAACTTCATTGATAAGCAAAAATGATTTTCAGTATTTTTTCTCTCTTTTTATTAAGGATTATAATTATTCTAAGCACCAGCAATATTCGTCTGCAAGCTTAATGCTTTACTGCTTTTTTTCCACATTATTAGCTTCACTCAATGAAATACAAGCAGAATTTTGTTAACATGAAAAAATATATTCTTATTATTTTTTTAAGCACTGCATTTTGATAACACTTTACCTTAATAACATGTAATACTGCAACAATATTATTATAAATAAATCATAAAAATAATAGTCACTTTGGATAAAAACATCTGCTTAATGAATAAATATAATAGTAGTGTACAGTACAATAATATTTATAACAAATATAATATTAAATAAAATAATTCATTGTTTTCAACTAAAGCAAATAGTTAAAACATACAAATAAACTTCATTGATAAGCAAAAATTATTTTCAGTATTTTTTCTCTCTTTTTATTAAGGATTATAATTATTCTAAGCACCAGCAATATTCGTCTGCAAGCTTAATGCTTTATTTAATCATTTAGAATTTATTTATTTTGAATTTATGCAATATACTGAAGACAAACCAGAGAAGTCAGTCGGCGTTTCTGTACGAATAATTCACGTAACTGTAATTTCTGGGCGGGATTATGCTAAATTATGAATGACCACACACGTACCCGAGACACAAATGATTAGAATTCATTAGCATATACTGTATATATATGTTTAACTATCAAATCAGAGGTTTGTGAAATGTTTGGCCCATTTTACGGACAAATTACTTCAAATGTACTCATGTTTTCATGAACGAGGCCCAATGAAAGTGAATGAGTACAAGGGCTGTCAGGCTCCAAAAAGAACAATAAAGCACCATATAATATCAACTGCTGTTATGATATGACTTGTGCACTATATTACAAGCATTTTGAAGCCATATGATAATTCTGTTTGAGAAAACAGAGTTAACATGTAAGTTAACACATCCGTCTCCATTCACTTTAATTGTATGGAAAAGAGAAGCTCAGACAGTACGCCAAAATTTCTCCTTTTGTGTTTCATGGAAGAAAGCAACTCATACGGAATGACAAGCAGGTGAGTAATTGTTATTTTTGGGTGAACTATTGTGTTAACCGTGAGGTGGAAGACAGTGACATACACACAGTAAGGCACAAAGGGATAAAACAGGGGGAGTTTATGGTTTGGCATCCTCCACTCTGTCTCATTTTGCTTTTTATTCACGCAAACACTCGGAAACTCAAAGCCTCACAGAGTACTCATACACTTCAGCACACTTTGGGGAAAAGTGCAGCAGTACTGATGCACAATAAAGGGCTCGTTCACGGAGCAGGCAGCTTGTTCTGTCGTCTAGTTTAAGGCTGAATGGGCGAATCCGCCCAACTTTGTGCTTTTCGATGAAACTTTGATTTTTGCTATGGAAATGTGCTCTCTACACACTCACAAACACGCATATAAACACTCTCAAATGATTCTTCGCTAAGCCCCACCTTAGAACATCACCGACCAATCCAATCTTAGCAGCTGTTGCTGTTTATAAACCATCAAATGAGACTTTTGTTTATTTTGTTTCATTTTAATCCATACTTTTATTCAGCAAGGATGCATTAAATTGATCAAAAGTGACAGTAAAGACATTTATAATGTTCCAAAAGATTTCTGTTTCAAATAAATGCTGTTCTTCTGAACTTTCCTGAAAAATAAAATGCATCACAGTTTCCACAAAAATATTGTGCAGCACAGCTGTGTTCAACATTGATAATAACCAGAAATGTTTCTTGAGCAGCAAATCAGCATATTAGAATGATTTCTGAAGATCATGTGACACTGAAGACTGGAGTAATGATGCTGAAAATACAGATTTGATCACAGAAATAAATTACATTTGAATATATATTCACATAGAAAACAGTTATTTTAAATTGTAATAATATTTCACTATTTTTACTGTATTTTTGGTCAAACAAATGCAGCCTCGGTGAGCAGAAGAAACTTTCTTCCGAAAATATAAAAAAAATCTTCCTGACTTCAAACGGAACAGTAGTGCAAATAATTTCCTTTAAAGAAACAGCACATTCTTTCATCACAATTCTTTCCAGTCCATGTATTAATACCATTAAACCAAATTGTATCCCTTTAAGAAATTTGCATGAATGTTATTTTATAAAGCCTAAGCAAGCAACTATACGCAGAGGGGGCGGAGCTTAGCGAAGTATCGATTATGTGCACTAGAAAACACTATAAACGTAACATCTGTGTGCGTAAACGCCAGCTATTGTGTAATTCTGCCCAAAGACAAACAATTGGCTATTTTAGTGCAGTGAGCAACATGGAAGTGCAATTTAAAGGCTTGGCACCAGGTGGCAGTAGAGAGCGCATAGCAGCGACATGATTGACAGGTAGAAAAGAGCAAATCCAGCCAGCTGGGAAGAAGGGGTGGAGCGAAAGGGAGGCGGTGCCAGAGAGAGCAAGGCCTCAACCAGCCTAAACACACAAACCACCTCCCCTTTTAGGACGTCACCCGCTGAACACAAACTATCCTGCCCGCAGAGCCAAGACGAGGAGGAAAAGGAGCGTTCAAATAAAACACAATGAGGGGTTGATGGTTTTAAATTGGAAGGGAATGGAGGGAGAGAAAGAGTTAGTAGTATTAGCGATTACACTTGAAGGCACTAGAGGAAACAGCAAGAGATGCTAGGTTTGAAGCAAATATGAAACAGACGTTTTTTCTTAATTTGGTTTTAAAGAATACCTGAGGAACTCCAATTCTGCGGCAGGCCTCTAGGAAGTTCTCTACATTACGTCGACACTTGGCCATCGTCAGTTTGGGCTGGAAGGAAAGAAAACATGAAGCCGATGCAATCCTATGCACGTACACAAAAACTAAAATAAACCCAGAAAGTGTCTCACCACTGCCGGTGAGGGTACATGGATGCTCGGTATGGATCGGGGACGTACGTGGTTGGCCAGATGGCACAACACGACCCCGTCAGTCAAAGCTGCCCCAAGATCACTGGGTAAGGACACCTTGAGTCGACACTCGATATTCTACAGGGTTGCAAAATAAGACTTACAGCAGAAATAATTTGTAAAAAAAATTATAATAATTATGTATATATGTGACCCTGGACCACAAAAGCTATAAAGTATATTTGTAGCAATAGCCAACAATACATTGTATGGGTCAAAATTATAGATTTTTCTTTTAAGCCAAAAATCATTAGGATATTAAGTAAAGATCATGTTCCATGAAGATATTTTGTAAATTTCCTATCGTGCACCCTCAGATTCCAGATTTTCAAATAGTTGTATCTCAGCCAAATATTGACATGATCTTCAGAAATCATTCTAATATGCTAATTTGCTGTTCAAGAATTTTTTTTTTATTATTATTATCAATATTGAAAACAGTTGAGTATATTTTTTTCAGGATTCTTTGATGAATAGAAAGATCAAAAGATCAGCATTTATCTGAAATAAAACGCTTTTGTAACATTATACACTATACTATTCAAAAGCTTGAGTCAGTATATATTTTTTTTTTTGTTTTTTGGGAAAGAAATTATAGAAATGAATACTTTTATTTAGCAAGGATGCTTAAAATTGATCAAAAGTGATGATAAAGACATATACAGAGATATGTCACAAAAGATTTCTATTTCAGATAAATGCTGTTCTTCTGAACTTTGTATTCATCAAAGAAACCTGAAAAATTCTATAATAATAATAAATGCTTTTTGAGCAGCAAATCGGAATATTAGAATGATTTCTGAAGGATCATGTGACTGGAGTAATGATGCTAAAGCTCTGCTTCGGAACAGTAGTGCAAATAATTTCCTTTAAAGAAACAGCACATTCTTTCATCACAATTCTTTCCAGTCCATGTATTAATACCATTAAACCAAATTGTATCCCTTTAAGAAATTTGCATGAATGTTATTTTATAAAGCCTAAGCAAGCAACTATACGCAGAGGGGGCGGAGCTTAGCGAAGTATCGATTATGTGCACTAGAAAACACTATAAACGTAACATCTGTGTGCGTAAACGCCAGCTATTGTGTAATTCTGCCCAAAGACAAACAATTGGCTATTTTAGTGCAGTGAGCAACATGGAAGTGCAATTTAAAGGCTTGGCACCAGGTGGCAGTAGAGAGCGCATAGCAGCGACATGATTGACAGGTAGAAAAGAGCAAATCCAGCCAGCTGGGAAGAAGGGGTGGAGCGAAAGGGAGGCGGTGCCAGAGAGAGCAAGGCCTCAACCAGCCTAAACACACAAACCACCTCCCCTTTTAGGACGTCACCCGCTGAACACAAACTATCCTGCCCGCAGAGCCAAGACGAGGAGGAAAAGGAGCGTTCAAATAAAACACAATGAGGGGTTGATGGTTTTAAATTGGAAGGGAATGGAGGGAGAGAAAGAGTTAGTAGTATTAGCGATTACACTTGAAGGCACTAGAGGAAACAGCAAGAGATGCTAGGTTTGAAGCAAATATGAAACAGACGTTTTTTCTTAATTTGGTTTTAAAGAATACCTGAGGAACTCCAATTCTGCGGCAGGCCTCTAGGAAGTTCTCTACATTACGTCGACACTTGGCCATCGTCAGTTTGGGCTGGAAGGAAAGAAAACATGAAGCCGATGCAATCCTATGCACGTACACAAAAACTAAAATAAACCCAGAAAGTGTCTCACCACTGCCGGTGAGGGTACATGGATGCTCGGTATGGATCGGGGACGTACGTGGTTGGCCAGATGGCACAACACGACCCCGTCAGTCAAAGCTGCCCCAAGATCACTGGGTAAGGACACCTTGAGTCGACACTCGATATTCTACAGGGTTGCAAAATAAGACTTACAGCAGAAATAATTTGTAAAAAAAATTATAATAATTATGTATATATGTGACCCTGGACCACAAAAGCTATAAAGTATATTTGTAGCAATAGCCAACAATACATTGTATGGGTCAAAATTATACATTTTTCTTTTATGCCAAAAATCATTAGGATATTACGTAAAGATCATGTTCCATAAATATATTTTGTAAATGTCCTACCATAAATATATCAAAACTTAATTTTTGATTAGTAATATGCATTGCTAAGAACTTCATTTGGACAACTTTAAAGATGACTTTCTCAATATTTGGATTTTTTTGCACCCTCAGATTCCAGATTTTCAAATAGTTGTATCTCAGCCAAATATTGACATGATCTTCAGAAATCATTCTAATATGCTAATTTGCTGTTCAAGAATTTTTTTTTTATTATTATTATCAATATTGAAAACAGTTGAGTATATTTTTTTCAGGATTCTTTGATGAATAGAAAGATCAAAAGATCAGCATTTATCTGAAATAAAACGCTTTTGTAACATTATACACTATACTATTCAAAAGCTTGAGTCAGTATATATTTTTTTTTTTGTTTTTTGGGAAAGAAATTATAGAAATGAATACTTTTATTTAGCAAGGATGCTTTAAATTGATCAAAAGTGATGATAAAGACATATACAGAGATATGTCACAAAAGATTTCTATTTCAGATAAATGCTGTTCTTCTGAACTTTGTATTCATCAAAGAAACCTGAAAAATTCTATAATAATAATAAATGCTTTTTGAGCAGCAAATCGGAATATTAGAATGATTTCTGAAGGATCATGTGACTGGAGTAATGATGCTAAAAATTCAGCTTTGAAATCACAGGAATAAATTACATTTTAAAATATATTCAAATAGAAAGCAGTTATTTTAAATAGTAAAAATATTTCAATTTTTTTTCAATATTTCAATATTACCGTTTTTGCTGTACTTTGGATCAAATAAATGCAGGCTTGGTGAGCAGAAGAGACTTCTTTAAAAAAAACATTCAAATCTTACTGTTCAAAAACTTTTGACTGGTAGTGTGTATATATATTTATATATGTATGCATGTATGTATAATCAATAAATAAATAATACATGATGGAAAAGCGGTTTGTTTGACGCACCCTTCTCAGCTGCTCTATCAGCATAGCCTCCTGTCCCGTGGGGGCGGGACTCTGTGTGGGCGTGGCTTCCACTGGCTCCGCCTTCTGTGTGCCTGATTCTTCTGCACATAATTACATAAACAAGTAGCAATCAGGAGCAATGATTGACACGCTTGTAACGAGCGCTACAGTGACTACCCATTTTTCAGTGATATTTGATTATTTATACACTAGCATTATTATTATAGCATTTTCAGTTTTAGTCATTTTGTTAAGTGCTTTTGGCATTTGTATAAGTATTTTTATTTCTCAATTTAATTTATATTTATTTCAGTTTTAGTTTTAGTCATTTTTAGTGCTTCAACTTTTTAAGTTTTTCATTTAATATTTATATTTTATTTTATTTCTGATTTCTTTAAATTAACAAAAACTAACAAAAAATAATAACTATATACAGTAAATAACTAAATTAACAATAACAACACTGCCTCTTTTTCAGTGACTTGTGTTCCAACTAGTTTGTCTTGAACACATCATCACAACATGAGATTCAAAGCAAAGAGCATCAAAGTAAATGTTAAGAAGGCAACAGTGCAACACTATGTTCTTCCATTTTTTCCTGAGGTTTAGGAAACAGCAATACATTAACATACATATTATTCCCTAAATGTAACTGATAAAACGCAATACTTCAGAAATATTCAAAAATATTAAAATATATTGAAGTATTTCTCACATTTTCTCCATAAGCATTGCATTCTTCAATTCTTCATTTAAGAGTTCAAGACAAACCAACTAGTTTGTCTTGAACACATCATCACAACATGAGATTCAAAGCAAAGAGCATCAAAGTAAATGTTAAGAAGGCAACAGTGCAACACTATGTTCTTCCATTTTTTCCTGAGGTTTAGGAAACAGCAATACATTAACATACATATTATTCCCTAAATGTAACTGATAAAACGCAATACTTCAGAAATATTCAAAAATATTAAAATATATACTGACACTGATTCATGCGCTTCACATATGGGTACAGTCATTTTAGACACACCTTCAAAACTGTTGCAACAGAGATGGAAATAACATTTTTAAATACATGAATTATGTTTCCATTTTTGTCTGGAAGTGTCTTTTTCTGTTCTAAAGAAGGGGGTGTCCCAATACTTTGGTCCATATAGTGTATGTATAAGTCATTGGTGTTTGCTGATGAGTTTTTGGCTCAAGGTCTGCATTTAAAGCTGCTTTCTGCAGACCAGTCAAGTTCTTCCACACTGACTCAATCAATCATTTCTTTTTGAACCTTGACTTATACACAGAGGCATTGTCATGTTAGAATAGAACAGGATCCTGTCCAAACTGTTGCTATAAAATTAGAAGCACACAATTCCCTAGAATAGCATTATATGTTTAAACATTAAGATTTGTACTCATGGAAATTACTAAAGTAGTCAAACATTAGAAGGGGGGGTCCCAATACTTTTGGCAATATAGTGTATATACACTACCGGTCAAAAGTTTGGGATCAGAACGATTTTTAATGTCGTTCTGCTCATCAAGGCTGCATTTATTTGATCAAAAATACAGAAAAAACAGTAATCTTGCAAAATGTTATTACAATATAAAATAATGGTTTCTATTTTAATATCCTTTAAAATATAATTTATTTCTGTGATGCAAAGCTGAATTTTCAGCATCATTACTCCAGTATAAAGTGTCACATGATCTTCAGAAATCATTCTAATATGCTGATTTATTACTAGAATTATCAATGTTGTGCTGCCAAATATTTTTTTGGAAACTGCGATACTTTTTTTCAGGATTCTTTGATGAATAAAAAGTTCAAAAGAACAGCATTTATTCAAAATATAAATCTAAAAAAAAAGTATCACAGGTTCCAAAAAAATATGAAGCAGCATAACTGATAATAAATCAGCATATTAGAATGATTTCTGAAAATCATGTGACACTGAAGACTGGAGTAATGATTCTGAAAATTCAGCTGCGCATCACAGAAATAAATTAGATTTTAAAAACATTAAAAATCGTTCTGATCCCAAACTTTTGACCGATAGTGTATGTGTGTGCATCATATGTTTATTCATGACATTATGAAAGTCTCACAAAGCAGCAATCGGCTGCGTCAGATAAACAAACCTTTTTTCTTCTCCTCTCGCTGACTGAGGCAGAAGAGGTAACTCTCAGGTCTCTGGCTGGGGCCACGGGAGGGAGACGGGGACTGGAGGCCTGCAAGACCAGCAAAAAGTCACAATGGGATGTGGGGCAAAGAATTAAATGGCAAAACAGAAGGAAAGAGGAAGATCAAGTCTGATTTAAACAAACACATACCGGTGGGAGACAGCGAGCCATAATCTTCTCCTTGCTACAGAAGGAAAGAGAAAAAATAAAAAGGCAAAATCAGTGGAAATAACATGAATAACGAGCAGTGTATCTGTGGCGTGAATCTTAGAAAGATGTCCATCACAGATATTTCTGACCCTGGAGTACAAAAGCAGATATAAGTCGCTGGGGTATATTTGGAGCAATAGCCAACAATACATTGTATGGGTCAAAATTATAGATTTTTCTTTTATGCCAAAAATCATTAGGATATTAAGTAAAGATCATGTTCCATGAAGATATTTTGTAAATTTCCTACCGTAAATATATCAAAACTTAATTTTTTAGTAGTAATATGCATTGCTAAGAACTTCATTTGGACAACTTTAAAGATGATTTTCTCAATATTTAGATTTTTTTGCACCCTCAGATTCCAGATTTTCAAATAGTTGTATCTCAGCCAAATATTGTCCGATCCTAACAAACCATACATCAATGCAACGCTTATTTATTCAGCTTTCAGATGATGCATACATCTCAATTTTGAAAAATTGACCATTATGACTGGTTTTGTGGTCCAGGATCACATTTCTTGGCAGTTTTTGTGAGGTTCGCCCTCATTTTTACAACACGTTTTTGATGTGAGAACGTCCAAACCCTAAACAAACATGCGCATGCATCAGCTGAAATCTTACACTGTGTCCTAAACAGGCATGACGTGACACCTATCCAGCATCATTTCCTCAAATAATGGAAATACTGCTCACAAAATCAGTCAGTCACAAAATATTTGATGTTTATTACAGTCAAACACGGTATTAACACGATTAGATATCAGATTTTTTTGTCACAAAAACAAGAACCAAGGAGCCAAAAACAGATATTTTGTTATTCAATGCTTGTCGCAGTTGTGGCTGGTTAGGATTAAACTCATTATTTACTGCATTCTGCCTGGTTATGTCAGGGAATTAGGTCTGAATGCAACAGCAGTATCTTTGTGTAGTGAATTTATGAAAGTAAAATCATCCACAGTAAGCTTATTAGCATCTATAGAGATAAAGTGATGGAGGCAGATCATCTCCAGGCTCTTGCGGTTCAGTACCTGTGGCATACAGGAGGCCACGGATAAAGTGGGAGACACACGGCCATCCAGCGGCACAGCAGAGAGAGACTAGCCAGCCAGAGCAATGCAGAGAGGGAGAAATATACGAAACGAGGGGAAATAAAGGAGCGAAGTTAGGAAATAAACAGAGGGTTTGAGAAAGTTTAAAGGTCCCATATTGTCAAAACTGAAATTTCCTGGCTTTTTTCACGATTACTGAGGTCTAGGAGCTATTTAACTACCATATAAGTTTCAAAACAGTCAGTCCACAGTAAAATTCACACAGCCTGCTTAAAGTTCTAGCTATTTTTCACGAACCGTTGTGACTTCCGTAAAAAGTTGACGTCAAAACTACACACTAGCGCTGTGACGTCGCTGACCCTAGTTACCTGTGGTTGGCCTGGCCGTGCGTCACTCAGAACACAACATGCCAATCAGAAGAGAGGCTCATGAATATTAATTAGACAGACCAAAATCGACCTGATCTCAGCAGAGCTCCTGAGAAAGGAGCTGTAAAAATATATTGAGATGGTTTTTGGTACTTATACCGCAAATATATATTCTTAAGGACATCAAAAGGTGTAAAATATGGGACCTTTAAGAAGAGTAAAAGATTTTAAAGTTTGTTACTGAAAATGCTGCAGGAAAAACGCTAAAACAAATGTAAAATGCTTTCTTTTAGGGGTCATAATCAGCTTAAATTAAAAAATAACAAATTTTAAATGATGATGATGATTGTTAAAATTTAAATAAATCATTAGGAAACATGCATAATAAGATCATTTGCATTTATAGAAACAAAGTGATGGAGGTGGATCATCTCCAGGCTACAAACAAACAAATAATAAATAAATAAAAATTATTATTATTTAAATGTACAAGCCTAAAATAAGTTCCGAGAGTAAAATCATCAAGAAAAATCCATAATAAATTTATTTGAATGTACAGAAATAAAATGTAGGTAAATCATCTCTAGGCTGCAAACAAAAGAAAAAACAAATAAATAAATATTGAGAATATTTGTTATAAGATTATTTGTATTTATAGAAAAAGTAATGGTGGCGGATCATCTCCAGGCTACAAACAAACAAATAAATAAAATATATATATATATATATATATTATTACTTACATTTACAAGCCTAAAATCATTTTTGAGATCATCTACAGGTTACAAACAAACAGATAAATAAAATATATATATATATATATATATATTATTACTTACATTTACAAGCCTAAAATCATTTTTGAGATCATCTACAGGTTACAAACAAACAGATAAATTATTATATTATTATTATTTAATTTACTAGCTTACAACAATTTTTGAGAATGAAATTGTCAAATAAAAAACAACAACATCCATAATAAGCTTATTTGCATCTAGAGTGATGGAGGCAGATCATCTCCAGTCTCTAAAAAAACAAACGAACAAAAAACAAATAAATAAAATGAAAACTGAAAATTTGTGAGTAGCTTTGCAACATGCAAAAAGTTTAATACAAAGGTTTTTTGGTTTATTAATGCCCCTAACCCTAATTATGAGCAATACTAATTGTGAATCAGCATTAATCAACAGCAGTGTATGGTAGGCTCCCATTTAGACTGCTAGCTAGTAAACATGTCTGTGTGTCTTTCACCTGTTTGTGAGGGTCTGGCCTCTTCTTTATAGTGTTGGTACCTGTGTCTATCTCAAATATCAGTAGGGGCTCAAACTCACTCTGACACAGAACCAACATGACAGAGAGAGAAAGAGAGAAAGACAGGAAGGGAAGCAAAAAAAAGCAGGGCAGGAGTGTTAAAGATGCTCGCCGGGAAAAGCAGATCTAATATTAAAGATGCACTCAGCAAGTTTTAATAATAATTAGATAGTAATAACTATCAATTACAAGATAAGGCTGGTCATGTCTTAACAAAACAGCTTTCTTGCCACTAGTCACCATTTTAATCATGTGTCAAAAGAACAATTAAATAACTTATGAGTAAACTTTTTAATTACTGAGTGCAACTTTAAAGGATGTTAACAGCTTAAATGGATCAGAAAAGCAGTTTCGATTATAAATAACCTTAAATCGTGTTAATACATTATGCAAAGTTAAAAAGCACAATAGTGACATCTGTTAAGGGAAGTGAACACACAAGAGAAATGAGATGGTGCAGAGGATGACGCATGATCTGAGCTGATTGGCTCTTACCATGAAGAGGGCGGAGTCATCGGTGTGAGTGGACCGTCTGGAGGGGTACAGACTCTGGGGTGGGACAGTATGCATATGACTACAGCGCCACACACTCACATTCACACACACAGCAGGATGAAGTGATGGATAGGGAGGAAGTGATTGTGTAAATGTGAAGGAGACACTCACCTCACTGTCTGTCGGACTGGGCTTCGTTGGGCTCTGAGACGACTTGTGCTGAAAATACAAGATTTACTATCTCTAGAAACATCACCGGACACATTTGGGGAGAGTTTCAATCGGGATTTGGATGCTGAAGATCAATTTTCGCCCTTCAGAGCATCTTGATGTATTATTGCGGTAACTCTCGTTATACTAAATGCCATTATATTTGTGACCCTGGACCACAAAACCAGTCATAAGGGTCAATTTTTCGAAATTGAGATGTATACATCATCTGAAAGCTGAATAAATAAGCTTTCCATTGATGTATGGTTTGTTAGGATAGGACAATATTTGGCTGAGATACAACTATTTGAAAATCTGGAATCTGAGGGTGCAAAAAAATCTAAATATTGAGAAAATCATCTTTAAAGTTGTGCAAATGAAGTTCTTAGCAATGCATATTACTAATCAAAAATTAAGTTTTGATATATTTATGGTAGGCCATTTACAAAATATCTTCATGGAACATGATCTTTACTTAATATCCTAATGATTTTTGGCATAAAAGAAAAATCAATAATTTTGACCCACACAATGTATTTTTGGCTATTGCTACAAATATACCCCAGCGACTTGAGACTGGTTTTGTGCTCCAGGGTCACATTTTGTTAACTATTGGGAAGCTTTTAGTAGACAAGACTTAAAGGGATAGTTCACCCAAAAATGAAAATGGTAATCTTTTACTCATCCTCAAGTTGTTCCAAGCTTATATGAGTTTCTTTCTTCTGTTGAACACAAAAGAAGATATTTTGAATAATGTTGGTAAGCAAACAGTTGACGGTAGCCATTGACTTCCATAGTATTTTTTTCCATACTATAGAAGTCAATGGGTACCGTCAACTGTCTGGTTACCAACATTCTCCAAAATAACTTTTTTTTGTGTTCAACAGAAGAAAGAAACTCATATAAGCTTGGAAAAACTTGAGGATAAATAATTGATGAGTAAATGATGAATCTTCATCAGTAATACCCACTTTTTTTATTGTTTTTTTTATATGTCGTGAAAAAGCATTTGCTAATAAATGGCTAAATACGACAACAGAGGTTGCTGGGGACATTAAACATCATCACACCGAACAGGTAAAGTCATACCTTTTACAGACTCATTGTGTTTATAATCATACTCAAGCAACTCTTTTCTAATTTAGAGTTTGCAGCACTTTTTTTGCAAATGCATTAATAATTGTGTGTATACCTTGACGTAATTCATAACGGCGTCTCTTTGCACTGATCTTGTTTTCTGTCTCTCCTCCTCGTACCGCAGAGCTGCCAGCTGAGCTTCCCGTCTCACTCTCTCCACACCGCCACCAGAACGCTGACACACAACCAGAGTAAATTCAGTAAATTTCACAGTAAATTTCATTGACTGCATAACGAGATGTGAATGTACAGGGACTCTCACCTGATTATGAGCGTATGAAGATGTGACCGCTGTATCTGAGCCACCACTAAAGAGACAACAATTGTTAGTGAAAACAGATATTTTACTTCTCTGTTTGATTTCTAATTCTTAATTTTTTAGCGGCCAAGCACCGATGGTTCGTAGGCACCCATTGTAATAGTTGGCGTTCTTCTTGGGAAGTCTATGGCGGCCCATAAAACTGCTTGCGGGAAAGTTATAAAATTTGGCACGCAGATATAGGACAGTCTCAACATTAACCATAGCAAGTTTGGAGTCTCTAACTCAAACCCTCTAGCGCCACCAACAGGACAAATTTGCACTAATGTTTATGCTAATAACTTTTGAACCATAAAGTTTAGATGCAAAATATTTTTTTTTTCTGATCATCTTTAGATTATGCTGGCAAAAAGTTATGGAATTCAAGATGATTAGTCAAACCATTCTTGAAATAACGTGTGAACGAATTTGACAGAGCACGGCAAAATGGACGTGAGCCTATATCTCCGCAACGGTTTAGCGTATTGAGACCAAACTTGGTGTGTGTTATAATAACCATGACCTGAGGTTACATGCACAGTTTGCATGCATTTTTGCTTAGAATTTCTGAACAGTTTGGCCCAAAAAAAAAAAAAATGATTTTTGGCATAAAAGAAAAATCAATAATTTTGACCCACACAATGTATTTTTGGCTATTGCTACAAATATACCCCAGCGACTTGAGACTGGTTTTGTGCTCCAGGGTCACATTTTGTTAACTATTGGGAAGCTTTTAGTAGACAAGACTTAAAGGGATAGTTCACCCAAAAATGAAAATGGTAATCTTTTACTCATCCTCAAGTTGTTCCAAGCTTATATGAGTTTCTTTCTTCTGTTGAACACAAAAGAAGATATTTTGAATAATGTTGGTAAGCAAACAGTTGACGGTAGCCATTGACTTCCATAGTATTTTTTTCCATACTATAGAAGTCAATGGGTACCGTCAACTGTCTGGTTACCAACATTCTCCAAAATAACTTTTTTTTGTGTTCAACAGAAGAAAGAAACTCATATAAGCTTGGAAAAACTTGAGGATAAATAATTGATGAGTAAATGATGAATCTTCATCAGTAATACCCACTTTTTTTATTGTTTTTTTTATATGTCGTGAAAAAGCATTTGCTAATAAATGGCTAAATACGACAACAGAGGTTGCTGGGGACATTAAACATCATCACACCGAACAGGTAAAGTCATACCTTTTACAGACTCATTGTGTTTATAATCATACTCAAGCAACTCTTTTCTAATTTAGAGTTTGCAGCACTTTTTTTGCAAATGCATTAATAATTGTGTGTATACCTTGACGTAATTCATAACGGCGTCTCTTTGCACTGATCTTGTTTTCTGTCTCTCCTCCTCGTACCGCAGAGCTGCCAGCTGAGCTTCCCGTCTCACTCTCTCCACACCGCCACCAGAACGCTGACACACAACCAGAGTAAATTCAGTAAATTTCACAGTAAATTTCATTGACTGCATAACGAGATGTGAATGTACAGGGACTCTCACCTGATTATGAGCGTATGAAGATGTGACCGCTGTATCTGAGCCACCACTAAAGAGACAACAATTGTTAGTGAAAACAGATATTTTACTTCTCTGTTTGATTTCTAATTCTTAATTTTTTAGCGGCCAAGCACCGATGGTTCGTAGGCACCCATTGTAATAGTTGGCGTTCTTCTTGGGAAGTCTATGGCGGCCCATAAAACTGCTTGCGGGAAAGTTATAAAATTTGGCACGCAGATATAGGACAGTCTCAACATTAACCATAGCAAGTTTGGAGTCTCTAACTCAAACCCTCTAGCGCCACCAACAGGACAAATTTGCACTAATGTTTATGCTAATAACTTTTGAACCATAAAGTTTAGATGCAAAATATTTTTTTTTTCTGATCATCTTTAGATTATGCTGGCAAAAAGTTATGGAATTCAAGATGATTAGTCAAACCATTCTTGAAATAACGTGTGAACGAATTTGACAGAGCACGGCAAAATGGACGTGAGCCTATATCTCCGCAACGGTTTAGCGTATTGAGACCAAACTTGGTGTGTGTTATAATAACCATGACCTGAGGTTACATGCACAGTTTGCATGCATTTTTGCTTAGAATTTCTGAACAGTTTGGCCCAAAAAAAAAAAAAAAAGACTGGTCTCTTTAGATTCAGTCATACAATACCCAATTTTCCCATGTCGACCATTATGAATTTTGTCAAAAATGCTGTATTTTACGAACTCTTTGGCATATCATTACGAAACCTGGTACTCAAAAAGTTTTGTGGCGGCGCCACCATGTGGTTATTAATTATAATGAAATTTCAAAAAATTCGAATAGCTTTTGATTAGTTTTGCCTATTATAATGCTACTAGTCTTGACAGATTCCTTGCATCATGCTGAGAACATTTATACCAATTATGCCATAATCAGCTGAACTTTGTGTCAGCCATTTCGATTTACGTTGAAAACCTACTTTTTGGAACTCCTCCGAGACCGCATGTCCAATTTTCACAAAATTTGACCCAAATCATCTTCAGACCAAGTCAGCAAAAAGTTATGAATTTCGTGTTGATTGGCGAAACAGTTTCCGTTTACCGCATTAACAAATTTGATGGCATGGTGCCAAACTGCATCTGATGCTGTATCTCTGCAAAGCTTTGACATATTGACACCAAACTTTATGTGTGTCATTGTCACCTAACACTGACAACACCACATCAATTTGACAACAGTGCCACCTATTGGTAAAAATTGATAAACCAATAAATCATATTACTAATGATTGAATTTATGATTTTTCAGCTAGTCAAAGCAGACGGGAAATAGACATGAAAAACAAGATCATTATTGCTTATGGTGGAGTGCAAATGTATATTATACATCGTACTTATCATGAAAGTTTCATTAGTTTAGTACCGGTTATGTAAGGAGATTTGGCGTCTTGGATCATCAGTTCTTAAGTCTCTGGATGGGCTGGTCTTCACGGGTGACCCCTAGAAACAAAGTAATGCTATCATTATCCCCGTGTTAACAACAAAATCCAACTGGTGTTGAGTAGACCTGATGTGATCAGCTATTAATCAGTAATGCGCACCTCTCTGGTGATTCGTCTTTCAATGTAGGCCATAAACTGTGAGCTGAGGCTGACAGGCTCCGCCCCTTTACGGCTCCACCCATCCTCATCCTCATCATCCCCCGTACAGCTATCAATGAAGTCTATCTGTTCAAGCTCTGCTTCCACTTTAGAAAGAGACGACAAGGTGATTTAAAATTAAAATCCTGTAGAGCTTATTACTAGAGTCTGAACTATAGTGATTCATAAGTGTAGATGTCATCTCACATGCGCCATTGGTTACGTGAGACCCCGTCCAATGATCCTCACGTTCTCTTTCTCGATCTCGTCTCTGTCTTTGCTCTCTGGTGATTTCCGCCACTCTTAAAGGCAAGTCTGACAACTCGTCTGAAGGCTTTAAGAAAGGATAGATGGGGAAAAGGCAGAACAGGACAATGAAATGAGTGCTACATTATGGAGAGTAACAGCTGGATAGAGTGGATTGCTGATTGAGTGATCAGAACAGCACTTGCCTCATTTCCAGACCACCTCTTGTCTCCACTGTCCACACTGTTAAAGCCAGAGTCCAGAGCTCCGTACAGCCGGCCAGAACACAAATCCTCTGCACTGAGAGACAGACAGATCAGAGAGAGCCACATCAAATCATCTGAGATTTCACACATAGAAATGTGAGCCTGGAGCACAAAAGCAGTCTTAAGTCTCTGGAGTATATTTGTAGCAATAGCCAAAAATACATTGTATGGGTCAAAATTATAGATTTTTCTTTTATGCCAAAAATCATTAGGATATTAAGTAAAGATCATGTTCCATGAAGATATTTAGTAAATTTCCTACCGTAAATATATCAAAACTGAATTTTTGATTAGTAATATGCATTGCTAAGAACTTCATTTGAACAACTTTAAAGATGATTTTCTCAATATTTAGATTTTTTTGCACCCTCTAGATTCCAGATTTTCAAATAGTTGTATCTCAGCCAAATATTGTCCTATCCTAACAAACCATACATCAATGGAAAGCTTATTTATTCAGCTTTCAGCTGATGTATAATTCTCAATTTCGAAAAATTGACCCTTATGACTGGTTTTGTGGTCCAGGGTCATAAATAGACTGCTAAAGGTCTAAAATTACTTTCTAACACCCATATCATCCTACAAGAGATGAGAGTAAAATATCTTTTTGATTTTCTGGTGTCTAGATATGGCTTGGGTCCCTCCTCTAATATAATTCTGTGGTATTGTCTCCCTTTAATTATTTTATTTTAATTTTGTTGTATATTATTTTATTTTATATTCTATATTTTATTTTATCTCAAGTCTTTGATTTTCTGCTCTCAAGTCTGTGCTGTTTTTTCACCCATTTATGTTTATTTTATTTTTATTGTATTTTATTTTATTTTATTTTATATTCTATATTTAATTTTACTTTATCTCAAGTCTTTGATTTTCTGCTCTCAAGTCTGTGCCGTTTTTTCACCCATTTATTTTATTTTACTTTACTTTATCTCAAGTCCTTGATTTTCCAGCTTCAAGTCTGTACAGTTTTTAACCTTTTATATTATTTTAATTGTATTGTATTTTATATTCTGTATTTTATTTTAGCTCAAGTTTTTGATTTTCTGGCCTCAAGTTGATGTTTTTCGCCCATTTATTTAATTTTATTTTGCTTTTTTATTTTATACCTTTTTTATTTTGTACTTTATTTTATTTTATTTTATTTTTTATTATTTTATATTTTATTTGCCACCACAAATAATAACCTGATTATTCAGAAAAGTAACAGCAACATTTTAGGCATCATAATTTGTAACCACTTAATGTATGTATCCTTATAAAGATGGTGCTTTTACCACAAACATCTTGAGAACCACTGTGGCTCCTTGTATAGAAGATCCACATATAAGTTTCTGTCAGATTTACTGAGAAGTTTGATCTCTACATCATCTCATCTAACGTCATCCGGTTTTGCTGCAATCTCTCCTCTCTTCATACCTTCATTCCAATCAATCCAAGCTTTCATTCTGTCTGTGTCTTTTCCTTTCCCTCCCTTCTTATCTGCAGAATCGCCCTGCCTTGCGTGTCCTCTGAGAGATACGGCCGATAAACACCGGCTCAAGTTAATGTGGGTGCGAGAGTGAAAGACAAGGAGGAGTTTATGCTCACAAAACCCAGTGAAATGAAGCGAGTTCTTACCAGGATCCGAAAGGCAGTGGCCTTCTGTCGTAGTCTGGAAGGTCTGATGCTGCTTTACATGCCTCCATGTTCAGATATTTAAATATATGGATCTTTCCCTTTATACAGATCTGGAAAAAAACGGAAAAACACACCAATAACCATGATTCTTTCTCAGAGGTGCTCTTAGCTTTTAAACAGTTCTCAAAGGCAATGCAAAAATATTTTTACTCTTATAAAGTGACGTATTTCTTGGATCAAAACAGGAATGTGTGTTACCTGTGCAGGTGGGCTCTGGAGAGGATTGTTGTCCAGAATGATGCTCTGGAGGTGTCTGAGATTGCGGTAGCATACTGGGATCGTCGTTACCTTGTTACAGGAAAAATCAAGCCGGACCAACGGCAGCTCGGCCAACTCTGCAAACCGATGAACACAGAAATGACACAACAACATCAACACAAAAACGTCACTCATTTCATTCAGGTGCAGGTGCTTGCGTTTCTGACCAGGAGGCAGGCGAACGAGGTGGTTTCTGCGGATGTTGAGGTCGCGCAGAGCTTCCAGCTGACCGATCTGTGGAGGAAGCGTCTGGATCTCATTACAGCTGACGTCCTTGAAGCGAGAGAGAGAGAGAGAAGTGATGAGTAATGTGCATGAGTGAGAGCAAATGTGAAGATGACACACCACACACCAGTTCGGTGAGCTGTCTGAGTTTGCCCAGATCCTCCGGCAGCGATACCAGCTTGTTATTGCAGGCGATCAGAACTTTGAGCGGCAGACGGCACAGATGAGCAGGAAGAGTGGACAACTGGTTCCGACTGCAGAGAGCAAACGAAAACCAAGAGAATCAGAAACCGCAGGCTCCAATGACTAGATTTAAGAAAATATGAGTGGTACTTTCGCTTGAATAACTTGGAAAGGGCAATGTAATTACTAAAGAGTTCTGAATGATTTTATGCTGCTAACAGTGTTGCTATTGTTAACTAAAACTAGGGTCGCAAAAAGGTGGAAAATTGCCAGTAAATTTCGGAAAAATTCCAGAAATTTTGGAAACTTTCCAGGATTTTTTTAAAATGGATTTTTGGAAAGTTTCCGGAAATTTACCAGAAATGTTCCACCCCTTTGCAACCCTAACTAAAGCTATTAAAAATTAATTGAAATAAAAAATATAAATATTAGATGAAAATAGTTAATATTTTATTTATATTTTACTGTATTTACGCTATATTTTATTTCATTTTTTATTTTACTTGCCACCAAAAGCAAAACATGACCTGATTACTCAGAATAATAATAGCAAACTCTCCTCAACAAGATTTAGGTATCATAACTTGTAAACAAAAGTCCTTCATTTGTGTAAAAAAAAAAAAAAAAAACTATTATAAAGATGGAGACTGTGCCACACACATCATGAGAAAAGAGCCCACATCTGTATTTCTCTACTGGATTCTGGTCTCTAGATATGACTTTTAATATAAACCTCTGGGATTTTTGTTTTCTCATTTTATGATCCTCCAGGCGAATTTTGAGAGTCGGATCGCCTAAAGTAATAACACACCTCACACACGACTAAAAAGCCAAACAATATGAGGTGTCATTATGTCTGAACCCCAAACAGTGCAGGACCCGCTGAAGCTGGGTTGGAGATCAAAAGCATAAGCAACAGTACTAGTGATGCTTGCTTTAGTAAACACCACTAATTAACACTTGCTGTGCACCAACTGAGAGTAAAATATGGTTTACAATAGGGCTGCACGATAAATCGCATGCGATATTTAACGCGCATCTTATCAGTAAAGCCGGTTCTGTAATCAGATTTATCGTGCAGCCCTAGTTTACAATGAGTTACTTGTCCAGCTGGTTGGAAGCTTTTTGGAATTGCGTAATAATAGATGGGTTAAAGGGTTAGTTCACCCAAAAATGAAAATTCTGTCATTAATTACTCACACATCATGAGAAAAGAGCCCACATCTGTATTTCTCTACTGGATTCTGGTCTCTAGATATGACTTTTAATATAAACCTCTGGGATTTTTGTTTTCTCATTTTATGATCCTCCAGGCGAATTTTGAGAGTCGGATCGCCTAAAGTAATAACACACCTCACACACGACTAAAAAGCCAAACAATATGAGGTGTCATTATGTCTGAACCCCAAACAGTGCAGGACCCGCTGAAGCTGGGTTGGAGATCAAAAGCATAAGCAACAGTACTAGTGATGCTTGCTTTAGTAAACACCACTAATTAACACTTGCTGTGCACCAACTGAGAGTAAAATATGGTTTACAATAGGGCTGCACGATAAATCGCATGCGATATTTAACGCGCATCTTGTCAGTAAAGCCGTTTTTGTTGCTATGAATTCAGGTGCCATCAGTTGTCTTCTCCCGAATGACTTGTTTG
>NW_015537954.1:255702-265442 GCF_001515605.1 Sinocyclocheilus anshuiensis
AAAGGGTTAGTTCACCCAAAAATGAAAATTCTGTCATTAATCACTTACCCCCATGTCATTACAAACCCGGAAAACCTTCGTTCATCTTCGGAACACAAATGTGACCATGGACCACAAAACCAGTCTTAAGTGTCAATTTTTCAAAATTGAGATTTATACATATCTTTACTTAATATCCTAATGATTTTTGGCATAAAAGAAAAATCTATCGGCTATTGCTGTCTATGGGAGGGTCAGAGAGCTCTTGGATTTCATAAAAAATATCTTAATTCATATTCCGAAGATGAATGAAGGTCTTACGGGTTTGGAACGACATGAGGGTGAGTAATTAATGACAGAATTTTCATTTTTGGGTAAACTATCCCTTTAAATCTCAAATCATGAATTGTAAGAACAAATGGACTCTAGCACGTATTTTTTAACAAATCCAATCAATGTTTTTCATATCTCCAGAACTCCATGTTAAAACACTGCTGCCGTTCAGCTGTGGTAACATTTAAAATGGTTCAATACCAATGTTTGAGATAAATATATTCTAGTGTTATGTTATGAATGCTGTGTCTGTGTATATGACCTGATGTTTAGGTAGGTGAGGGACTGTAGGTTTATCAGACGCTCTGGTAGTGAACGCAGGCAGTTCTGGTACAGGTTCAAACTCTCCAGCGACACAAACATGCACACCTCCACCGGCAGCTCTGTCAGTCTGTTTCGTGATAGATCTGAGAGGACAGATAACAGAGAGAGAAAGAGACAATGAGAAACGCATGTCTGGCATCCAGGACGGCTGTACACCTGTCTTTGGTTTCGCTCATGTAAAAGTGTGTTTGATGAGCTCTTGGCTGTCCATTCCTGGACCAATGTGCTGGAATTCCAGTCTCTGAGAACCTTTCTTCTTCTTCAGGTCAGGGAAATTATACAAATACATCAGCATCAACCAAAATGTGTCTTTTTTATGTTTTTATTACTGCTTTTGACCTGAATTGGCTTATATTGGAAGCAGGATATATTAAGGTTCATTGCTGCCTAATCAAGTACATTACAAAGCAATACATATTTCCACCTTTTTGGTGTAAAACTTAACATAGCCTAAATAAAATCCAAATACTGAGTTACTGAACTCCTCATTTGCTATAAATAGAAAAATAGATGTCTGATTCTAGTCTGTGTGGGGAAAAACTGACATTTCCATTGCACACTCATTATCCAGGTCTATCCAATTGTCAGCTAGCAGCCAGCAGGAACAAGTGACTGAACCCTTTTGAGGGTTCACAGAACTTCACACAGTACTGTGCATGCAGAATTCAAGTGTGGTTGTCTTTATTATGACCTATGATTGCTTTCAAAACAGCCAACAAAACATATGCATAATTACAGTTGTCAAATTTTAATTTGAAATACAAAATGCATGCTAAAATTACAAAATGCAGAAGGAACTCTGCAGTTATATGCACTCTTAAATTTAATTTGAAATAAAAAAAATGCATGACCAAATTACAAAATGCATGCCCAATTTATACATAAAGCAAAATGCAGCCAACAGTACAAGCATTCGATCTGAAATCTGAATATAATAACAGCACTACTGGTGCATATACTACAGTACAAAATGTTTTACTGCTGCTCAATACTCATTTCTCACTTGCTCCAGACCACTTTCAATCCCACAATACTCCATGTCAGATTCATAATCTCAAATGACTGTGTTTAACTGTGTTTAACCGTTTAGTAGGCTACATGTTTAGGGGTAAACAAAGTGCCTTCCGCATCAAGATTTAGGATCTTTTTCAGAACCAATCCAGAAATCTTGCTTTGATTTCATCTAGGGCTGGACAATAATTCAATATCAATATGTATCGCGATATTATTTTTTTCAATAACGGTGATTCATCAGAAATTCAAGAAACTCTTTATATATTTGCATGCATGCACTAGGGTTGTGACGGTGAGGAAATTTTCCCACCGGTTAATCGACGTGTGACAACACCGGTAATACCGGTATCACCGCGGGGCGTTCCTTCTTTTCCTCGCTTTCCTTCGCTTTTAAATAGCTTGTAAAAGCTGTGCGCGCGTTTTACTTTTACTTTCACTTTCAAATAGCGGCAATTCGGAGTAAAGCAATTGTTCGTTTTTAGTTCGTTTGAATTTTCCCTCTTTGTTTTTAATTGTAGTGTCTGTTCTTTTACTGTATTGTTGCGGCTTAACACCGGTATCACCGTCAACACCGTCTATAGCGGCAAGCCTAGCATGCACACACACACACACACACACACACACACACACTCAGACTTTAAACCCAGAGGACAAACACTCACACAAGGGACCCCATGACCACCAAAAATAGCTGCCGGACTAGGAGCGAGATAAGTGTCCATTTTTCTGTTCTGGCTTACATGAAAGAGGCCAGTATATCCTCACTGGTGCTACAAAACTCATTTCAACACTCAGAGAAGATTCAGAGCTAATAATAGCAAAGCGTGAAGGGACGTCAGACAATCGTCACGCAGGAGATGCTGCAGATCTTACAGATGCTTCAGACAACACATGGCAGCTGTGATAGTCTAATCTTAACAGTCACTGGGTTTTTTGCATTTCATTTCTACAGTGTCTGATGTAAACTTCATTACCAAAAACGACAATATAAATACAATGAAAATGTTTTTTAAAAACTTTTAAAATATTTTGTATGCATTTTCTGAATACATTTACATTTTCTGAATATACAAATAGCAGAAATGACAATATAAAGCCAATGAAAATGTACTTTATTTAAAAATATTTTGTCTGTATTTTCTGAAAACATACTTATTTTAAAAGATTCTGACCTTTTTTTTTTAAGTTTGTTGGCATTTTATGAATATATTCACATTTTCTGAATATACTACTAGCATAAATGACAATACACTTCATCTATTTTAAAAGATTTTGTCTGTATTTTCTAAATACATTTAAAAAGATTCAGAACTTTTAAAAATGTTTTGTTTGTATTTTCTGAAAATATTTACATTTTCTGAATATGTTAATAGCAAAAACCACAACCAGCCCTCTACGAACACCTTGGCAATTGAATCGCCATTGGCTATGCGAACACCGAACTGAATCCTCTTCTGAATCCTCTGAGCAGACACATAAAATTATGACAAAATACCCATTTCGACAATCATTCAGGTAAACGCAGTCAGTTATATCTCAAGTGAATGAAAACAGCTGGGAAAGAAATCGGATGTGAAGTGTATCATTATATCGCGGTGTTTTTTGACAATATTCACTCATCGTGACAGTAAAATATGGCATTCTAAGTCAATATACTGCAGTATTTCCTCTCAATCAGTAGAAAATATGGTTAACACCCTGTCATGCATGAAAAAAAAATACCGTCATGTACCGTGAAAATGGTCTAATTTTGAAAAATACCGTGATATAAATTCTAGTCATACCGCACAGCACTATTGGAAATTACAAATTACAATGGAATATTTACATGCAATATTTTGTACTGAGGGGAAATTCACAAAGCACTATGTAAAAGAAAGAAAGAAAGAAAGAAAGAAAGAAAGAAAAAATTAAAGAATGAAAAAAGAAAAAATGTTACATTTACATTTTAAGATGAAACAGGACCCAAAAATGTTCTAGAGATTTCTTGATTCAGTCTTAAAAGGTTTATTCATCTAATTAAACAAAACAAAAAAGCAACAAAATGTTGATCTTAGATTTTTTTTAAATCTAAAACTCAATGTGGTTCCATTAAATCTCCTTTCATACAACGTAATCAAAGAAAAAATAAAAATAAACAGCCAATAAATAAACAACAACAAAAAAAAGAAAATAAATTAATAGCCTATAATTAAAGAACCAACAAATAGCTAAATAAATATCCAATAAATTATTAACCAACAAATAAATAACCAACTAACAAATATATAACTAAAAAACTAAAAATAACACAAATATACAAGAGTTCTGGAGTCCTTTAGGAGTTGAAACCATCACAATAAAATAATCAATAAAACAAAACAAAGGCACTGATATATTTTATGATCAGTCAGTGCATGTTTCTTTCATTTGAAACAGCTCAGAATTACATTTTAGTCTAGGACTAGGCTTAAGCCTTGTCTGTGAAACCGGGGGTAAGAGTGCTAATTAACCAGAATAGTCAAATAACTCTATTATTAATAGAACTGTGAGTCAAAAATTCACAACCAAACTTCCATCTATCTGCCAAGACTGCAAGATCAAAATATTTCCTTCCATCATCTTGAAGAAAACTATCAACTAACTGACAAGACAACAACAGCAACTACCACTAAATAGGAGTCTGAAGTTAATTAAACAGTCAGCGGGGACAATCGCGCTGTCTGCACTGCTTGACAGTAGGGTTGTGACGGTGAGGAAATTTTCCCACTGGTTAATCGACGTGTGACAACACCGGTAATACCGGTATCACCGCGGGGGCGTTCCCTCTTTTCCTCGCTTTCCTTCGCTTTTAAATAGCTTGTAAAAGCGGCGTGTGCATTTTACTTTCACTTTCAAATAGTGGCAATTTGGCATAAAGCAAATGTTTGTTTTTAGTTCGTTTGAATTTTCCCTCTTTTCCTCGCTTTCCTTCGCTTTTAAATAGCTTAAAAGTGCCATGCGCATTTTACTTTCACTGGCAAGCCTACTTGACAGCAGTCCAGAAGGCCTTGTAATCGCTTTCCGAGGGAGGACACCTGTTCTGAGTCTTCTGAGCTGAGGGAAGACAGCATTCCTTAGCAGGAGACCAGTACATTTGGCACAGTTCACAGGACAACGCAGCCAAAGCAATCAGACGAGGAAATATCTGAGGTCAAATATCACGTCAAGCCAGCAGAGACTTACAAACACTCTCAACAATAGCTGCTTGACTATGAATTATTCAATACGAACAGCCAACAGATCATTTCAATGACGCATATTTAGATTCATTCAGATCTGTGACTCATTAAAATTACTTAGCTTTCACACACTGTAAGAAATGCTAGGACTTTTAACGAAAAAAAAAGAAGTTAAAATACTTCCTGACAAACCTGTTATTATTTACCATGTAACTCTGTAATGCAACATTTACAGTGCAAAGGTGGCACAGAAGTGCTTCTGAAGTGGCATTTGAGTGTCTTTTTCTACTTGCATAAATACATTTACACAGTAATTACAACTGTATACTCTGATACTGGGGCTGAGCTGGGTCAGAGCAGGCATAATTTAGTCTGGCTTTTATGCAGCATTGCGTCTTTACACTAAATTTTAAGCAGGCACATAGCAGCCTTAACTCAGATGTGTAAAGACACCTTAAGCTACATGTTTTGTTGTTGTTTTAAAGATACGTATGAATGATGCATTTAGAGATGCAAACGTAGAGATAATTTGGATCTTACTCCAAATTTACACTTTACACAGTCTGGCTTTTATATGACATTGCGTTTTCACACTGGCACAGGGCAGTCTTAACTAGATGTGTAAAGATGCATATACTGGAAAAAGTGGCCATCAAAATGTGTTCATTATTTCTCTGCAGGTTACCTTATTATATAAAATTAAAAATTGTATTAGTCTTAACAGGGCAATTTGTTCAATTTTACTGTACTGTATTGTAAAAAATTACGTTTTTTTGGAAGAAAACCGTATGAAATACATTATAATTTATTGTAAAAATCGACATAGTTGTATTCTGGTTATCAGTAGGGATGTAATGATTAACTGCGAGCCGGCTGAAAATCGATTCAAATATGTGACGATTCAAATCGGTTGAGATGCTAAACAAATCGCGATTCATTTAGGTGTAGGAGTTTATATGAATGTATGTCTGATGGGAACTTACTGTCTTTAGAAAAGTTTAGATGGTATTTTTTCTTTTCATCTTGCCTCTTTATTTTATTTGTGTTACTTATGTATTTGATTTTGGGCTCGTTTTAAAATTTCAATTTAGTTTTGTTATTTAAATTTACATTACATTTAAATTTTGTCATTTAGCAGACGCTTTTATCCAAAGCGACTTACAAATGAGGACAATAAAAGCAATCAAAACCAACAAAAGAGCAACAATATGCAAGTGCTATATTAGTATATTATTATAGTGTTATATTTCAATTTCACAAAGAAATGTGCAGCATTTTGTCCAAGCAATAATAAAAGGACACATTTAATTTATCATTTGTCTTAAATCTCATTTTGTAAAAAAATAAAATAAAAATCGAGAATCGAATCGAATCGTTACATCCCTAGTTATCAGTATTGTATCATTTAGATTTAAGAAGTTAGAATAGGTTTATATATATATAAATCATTATATAGATCACTAAATTCAATTCAATTCGATTCATATCAAGTTTATTTGTATAGCGCTCTTCACGATACAAATCGTTGCAAAGCAGCTTTACAGAAAATGTAAGTTTCTATTTTAAAGTTTCTACGTTAGGCTTATATTTAGTTGTAGCTTATCGGTGGTGACTATGTCAAGTTGATGTCCATATGGCAGAAATATACAGTAAAAATCATGTAGTTTATATGTTGCGATTAAACTTAAAGCAAAATGTGGTAGTTATGTATGTTGCTTGAGGGTTGAACTCATTACAAGAGGACCTCAGAGGTCAAAAACATTGTTTATTTCATCTCTGGCAATCACAACTGTCACTTGTTCTCCTAAATTTAATAAGTAGCCTTTACAGAAAAAAAGTCATTATTGATAAACCTCTTATAGTCAGAATCAAGAGCCGATGTTAAACTGTTACTATCACCCTAAAATGACCTCATTAAAAAAATACTCTGGCAGAAACAAAGCTATGGCACTCACAATCTGTCATTAGCAAACCATAACAAACACAGCAAAGCAACAGAGCTATTTTTGGGGTTAGAGCATTGAAAAGCTTTCCTTTATTTTGTTCCCATTCATTCCTACAGTCTGCATTTTTGTGAACCGGCTTTGGATGAGAACGAAATCAGAGAATTTTGTGAACATCCCAGCATGCACTGCACAGACGATCAATATTGACACAGACACAAGACACCAAGTGTGCTCAGGATCAGAGCTGTAGTCCTGAGCTACGATGACCATTTCCTATTTTCAGACCGTGCAACACAATTCTGGGCGGCTAACACTTACTAGACCTATAGGCTTTGTTAAATATGAGCTGTAATAATAGTGAAACTTGCATTAAGAAACACCACTTTCCGCTCTGTGACAAACAGAACGGACAAAGTTAAACTAACTTTATTCCCTAAGACATAAAGGTTAAAGTTATGCATCTACACAATGCAATTACCTCCTTGTGTTATATAGCTGATGTCTACAATAAAAACAGTTTTCTGCATCCATCTTCCCTTTGCAATGGTAATTTGAGACATTAAGCATCATATGCATTATGCTTTAGACTAAAATAAATTAAATTTTAATTTTCCCAGCAATTTGCGCACAACAAAACCACAAAGCAACTGTACACACAGAGAAGTCATTGTGGTATTGTCATAACTTAAGAAGAGTAATGAACCTGTCTATCTGCATGCCGATCAATCAGGTAGTCATTTAGTGATTTACCAGTCATGATGCAAACACTTAAAACATACAGCAGTCCGCAAAAACCTTCAGACAGATGTTTATATAGCCTGGACTGGTTTTACTGTACACACGACTCATTAAAGAGGTTTTATGAAACGTACAATATAAAATATTTTATAAACATATGGGGTCCTATACAGCTCACACTGCTTTTCTGATTGCGATTCTTGCGATTAAATTTAAATCACATGTCCGAACATGTCTAGAAACTCCTAAACCGTGAGGCCTGCACCTGTATGTGTCAGATAAGCAAGCTACATTACAGTAGGGCCTGTTTTAATATGTGCGGAAGAGGCATGCATTTAACGATTTTTATGAACAGTCATAGTGCTAATATTGTCCTTTTCAAGCATTGGTATAATAAATGAAGCATCTGTTCATCTGCTATAGTAATAAAATACGATATTAACATTAAAACCTCTTAACAGGGTCTCATATAATCAACGTCAGAGGTTTTTAAACAGGGGTTTTGAGAAGAGTTTAAAGAGAAACTTTAAGAGATTGTGTGTGTATATCATATTTTTGCTCTTGTTGGTTTTGATTGCTTCTACTGTCCTCATTTAATGTAAATATTCACAGTATAAATTGGGGTCTTTGCATGCAAAGTTTGCAAACATAAAGTAATATTGACAGAGAAATCTAGACATCTGTGACAGAAAAATGCATAAAAAAAATTCAATGGAGTTTGGATGGCCCCCGGTGGCTGTTTGTGGCATAACGCCCTAAATAAAATCTCACAGGAACCTCAATTTTTTTCATATCAACTTCAAATTTGAAACATAACTTATTTAGACATAAGGCTATAATTGTATACCAATTTTAGAGTAAAACCTGATATGTAAAATATTTATATATATATATAAAATAAAATTCATATAGTGCATTTTCTTTACAGTAAATTTAAACTACTATACCTTTTTGATACTTACATTTTTTTTTAAAATTCCACTTTTGCGATAATTTGCTGAAATTAAAAAAGAGACCAACCTTATGTCTGTATTCCAAAGTGTTCATAAATTACAACAATTTAAGTTTGGATAGTGCACCTGCATGCCTATTTTAAAAAATGGGGGGTGACAGTTAAAGGGTTAAACAATTTAATATGACAGCATTCCTCAAAATAATGACCAAACCTCGTAATCAGACCTTATGAAGTCACCAAGATCTTAAGAAACCCACTTGACAATCAAAACCCAATTCACATGATGACCACAGATCCTCAGTTTGATAATCAAACACCTTAAACCTCTGAACCGGTCAAACAAACCCAATGTTTGGGTCTCAAATAAGCTATATGGAGCTCAATTTGACAGCTATCCCCATTAACACAACCATGACTTGGAAGTTTATGAGTTAAACTCAACTTTAGACAAAGCTCATTTCTGAAACGTTCACATTTCTTGGACACAAATGACCGATCGTGAGTTCCGCGGGCTTCCAGCACAACACACCCGTGTGTTTACACACCAGACAAACACAGTGTAAATAAACTAGCGTAACACTCGACCACAGCGGCTTTAGCTTAGCTTCTGGACGGGTTAACGGTTAAAACGGTTAAAGGGGAACGGAATGTGAAGGTTAGCTCGTTACCGGCGCGGGTGGTGTCGGTCAGGTCGTGTCCGGCGGCGCTCCGCGGGAACTCCTTCAGCTTCCTGCCGCTGAGGGTGAGCGCTCCGGTGGCCGCCGCCTCGTCCAGCGCCCGGTCCAGCGAGCGGCTCCAGGACGCGGCTCCAGGAGCACTGGGTAATCCGTGATGAGCAGCTCCCGCCGCCGCAGCTGCGGCGGGGGGGCCGACGGTAAACAAGGGCACGGCGCTTTCCGCGGAGAGCAACACCGAAGCCGCCATTACACAGCTAACACTCCCGCTGGATCGCCTCGTCACGGGCCCCGCACGAGCCCGGACAGTGGCAGTGCGCATGCGCAGCGCGCGGAGGGCAGACAGAGCACCGGCGAGGACGCTAGCGTCAGTGCGTGCGTGCGTGCGTGCGTGCGTGGATTGAAACGACTCACTTCTCAAATCTTTTTGTCTGACTAGTAATAAATAATGTGACAGATCCTTGAAACAATTCGATTATTTTTTTAATGATCCTGTAGATGAGGATTAATTTCCTTACCTCTGCTTATTAATGTTTCCGTTTATGTAATATTACTATTTTTTCGTAAATCAGTTATA
>NW_015537954.1:265476-268057 GCF_001515605.1 Sinocyclocheilus anshuiensis
CAGATCCTTGAAACAATTCGATTATTTTTTTAATGATCCTGTAGATGAGGATTAATTTCCTTACCTCTGCTTATTAATGTTTCCGTTTATGTAATATTACTATTTTTTCGTAAATCAGTTACTTCCATGTCTTTATTACAATAAGAATGTGTTTTTAAAAAGATGAATATTAAAAGCAAATTATTTTATTTATTATTTTATTTTTATAATTTTTTTATACATTTTAATGTGACATTCTTGAAACAATTTGAGGATTTTTAAAAATGATTCTGTTGATGTTTAATTTGCTATCCTCTGCTTATTAATGTTTTCGTTTAATATTACTATTTTTACAAAACATAGTTATTATAGCATTATTTATTTACATATAGATTATATAGATTTAGATTTTAAATTAATGTTAATATCAATATATTAATATTATAAATAAATTAGGTATTTATTATTTTATATTTGTACAATTTTTCATGTTTACTAAAAGATTCTAAAAGAAGTGACAGATTCTTGAAACAATTTGAGGATTTTTGTATTATTCCGTTGATGTTTAATTTACTTTCCTCTGCTTATTAATGTTTCAGTTCACTTAATATTACTATTGTTTTAAATCGTAGTTATCATTTTATTTATTTATATGTATCTTATATATAGATTATAGATTTTAAGTTATTTCTTTATTATTTTATGTATTGTTACACATTTTTATAAATTGTAATGTCTTTTAATGTATACATTTTTAATATCTAAGTGTTCATAATTTCTTGTTAAGTAGGAAAATAGCATGGTAAATAAATATCAACTTGATCTGAGATAAAACTAATTCAAGTGCATTCAAATCTTGATTTAAAGTGTTTATACGATTCAAATGTCAAATGTATGATTCAAAAGTTTGTTCAAATTAAACAGAAAAAAAATTGTTGCAGTTCTATAATCGACAAACTCTTGCAGAAAGGAGTGTGATATATATATATATATATATATATATATATATATAAATAAAAGAACTGAAATCAGATGAAAAATGTATTGACTTATGATGCGATTTAAATATGGAAATATACAAACTGCCCCCTACTGGTTAACTATAGGAACTACAGAAACCACTAAATTCAATTATTTTCATAAATCACTAAAAAATGATCATAAACAAGAGTTACCACACTATGCTAACAGAGATTCACATTTGTTTTATGATAAGAGCTCAAATGTATGTTTATTTTTAACCAGTCTATGGGCCCCTTAATAAATCTGCAGACCCCAGTTGGCTGGTGTATTTTTTACCAAGTATTTTAAAGACAAAAAAAGAGACATTTTAAAAGTCTTTTTTATTGTTTTTCATGTTCTCTACACATACAACTGAATATGTGGACCTTTGCTTCCTTGTCAAAGTAGTCAAAGAACACAAATTCAGCTCTACATGTAGAGGAAAATCCAACCAAAGGTGCATAGTACCGAATAATGTTAACAATGAACATGAACTGGTCCAAAACCTACAACATAGAAAATTCAATGCAACATTTCATTTAAACAAACATGTGTTTTTTTCCACAGAAAAAGTTCACAGTCATTTGAGTTTATTGCCAGCAATATTGTAATGTTTCAGAAGATAATGTTCCTCCAGCTTTAGAGTAAGGCACAAGAGACTGTGGTGTTGTGGTGAAAGATAAAGATTAAATAAGAAAAGAGGACTGATCAAGTGATCTTCAGGAAAGCCGGGAGAAGAGCACAAACTGATGTACAATGCCGATGACTGCTCACATTCCCATCCGGATGCTCTGAATGATCTGGAATATCGCTGTAGCGAAAGCACAGAAAAATAACATTAGTTCATATAATGCAAAGTTTGTTTTTTGAAGTTGTTCAGTGTCTTTGCATGTTCATCAGAAAAAATGCATGTTGATCAATCATGAAGGTAAAAGAGATTTTGTCGTCTTCAAATAAATTGCACAATGGTTAGAGCATGCTACCAATGAATGAGAAAAACTCTTTTTGAACTCCACATTTAAATAAATTAAAGTGAACACTGATTTCCCTGTGTGATTTTTTTCCAATATTGCAACACCAGCTAAAGCATGACTTACGGATATTCAAGGAATATTTTTTATTTAAACTCTGTCTGTGGATGGGGTTTGAAACCAGGCTGCATTAGAAACGCACTTTGTCCCTTTAAACATGGAGTTATGAAATAAAGTTCACGCTTGCTTTGCATGTATTTGATTGAAAAAGTCATCAGTAAATTCAAAGGATGATCACTTTAATGCATTACACAACATATTTAACTCTCAATAACTCACCTGATCCACATACTACAAAGACGAACAAGGCAAGAAGCCAGGGTCCCACCACTGCCTTCTCTTCTTGAGAGACTCTCTAGTGAAAAATATCAACATTTGCTTATTAACAGAGATCTGTATTACTTCTAAAGATAGACAGTATGATCAAATGAACATATTAAAGCTGCTCAGCATGACTTATTGGGGAATTAAACAGCTGCGTGTGTGAGTGTGTGTGAGAGTGTGAGTGTGTGTGAGAGTGTGAGTGTGTGTGAGAGTGTGTGTGAGAGTGTGTGTGAGAGAGTGTGTGT
>NW_015537954.1:268164-271292 GCF_001515605.1 Sinocyclocheilus anshuiensis
GTGTGTGTGAGAGTGTGTGTGTGAGAGTGTGTGTGTGTGTGTGAGTGCGTGTGAGAGTGTGTGTGTGCGTGTGTGAGTGCGTGTGTGAGTGCGTGTGTGTGAGTGAGTGCGAGTGTGTGTGCGTGTGTGTGTGTGTGAGAGTGTGTGTGTGTGTGTGAGAGTGTGAGTGTCTGTGAGAGTGTGAGTGCGTGTGTGTGAGTGTGAGTGCGTGTGTGTGAGCGTGTGTGTGAGAGTGTGTGTGTGAGAGAGAGTGTGTGTGTGAGAGTGTGAGTGCGTGTGTGTGAGCGATTGTGAGTGTGTGTGAGAGTGTGTGTGTCTGTGAGTGAGTGTGTGTGTGTGTGTGAGAGTGTGTGTGAGTGCGTGTGTGAGTGCGAGTGTGTGTGCGTGTGAGTGTGTGTGTGTGTGAGTGTGTGTGTGAGAGAGAGTGTGTGTGTGTGTGAGAGTGTGAGTGCGTGTGTGTGAGTGCGTGAGAGTGTGTGTGTGTGTGTGAGAGAGAGTGTGTGTGTGTGTGAGAGTGTGAGTGCGTGTGTGTGAGTGCGTGAGAGTGTGTGTGTGTGTGTGAGAGAGAGTGTGTGTGTGTGTGAGAGTGTGAGTGCGTGTGTGTGAGTGCGTGAGAGTGTGTGTGTGTGTGTGAGAGAGAGTGTGTGTGTGTGTGAGAGTGTGAGTGCGTGTGTGTGAGTGCGTGAGAGTGTGTGTGTGTGTGTGAGAGAGAGTGTGTGTGTGTGTGAGAGTGTGTGTGAGTGCGTGTGTGAGTGCGAGTGTGTGTGCGTGTGAGTGTGTGTGTGTGTGTGTGTGTGTGTGTGTGTCACTCACACACTCCAAAAAGAATGGCTATAGTAAAAGTCAGAGCAGTAAAAGCGGTGGTTTACCGTAGATTTGGACACATTGCCTCTCTGAGTGATGTTCTTGCTGTGTTTCTCATTCGCCATGCGAATCCTCTGCTTAGCCACCATCTTTTGCTGTTGTTTTATTAAAGAAAAAGAAGAAAAGTCGGAGCGAAAGAGATCAAGGAGGTGTGTGATCTCGGACTGATGTAGTGGTTTAGTCTACGTGTGCATTAGAGAAACTCACTCCGCCCTTTGAGACGTGGACGCTTCGGAACGAAATAAAAACGATTTGCGTCAAAAGACATTAGCGATGGGCGGGGATTGAGCCGTTGGCGGATCTAAATCATATTTATTTTATTTATTATTTATTTTATTTTATTATTTCAATGTATTGTTTTCTTGTCAGTGACTGTTAACGGTAATAAGTGTCATTATTTACAAATAAATGATTGTCCAGGACGCGTTAAACGCAGAGTTGTGGTCACGTGGTACGTGTTACTTTAATCAGCGCTGGCGACGCTGGACCAATCACTGCTGTTTACGATTACTAGAAAAAATATATATTTTTAGTTATTCTGTAAAGGTTGCTGGGGCGAATGTTTATTTGTGTGTGTGTTAGGTGGCAAGCCTTTAAAAGAATATATTTTTTCCCCCTCATACAAATGTCATAAAAACAGCTCAATTCAGGATAAACGTCATTCCTTTTCGCCGCAATTAATCACAGTATTAGTCAATATATCTATTTGATTGTTGAGAAAAACATGTCAGCAAAATTAATCATGCGTCATTTTTTGACGTTGACCAAAACTTAAAATGATTAAAAATAGTCAAATAAAAAATTATTCGTTTTTATTATGATATCACTCACCAAATCAAATCTAGTCCATAAATCTGTAATACGATTTGTTATTGATACAGAAAATCGAAAGGAACCTGTATTACTTATAAAACTTTAGTTTATACCAAAGTCCTTTTAAGGGTATTCTATAGTCTTTGGTTTATACATTATGTTTGACATTCTACGCGCAACCGAAACGATCTATAGTTTTTTTTTTAAATTGAGAACATTATATAGACAAAGATAAAAGCAGTCACAATGTAGAACAAATAAACAAGAAAATAAAATACGAAACGATCTATAGTGACGTCTGCTCGGAATCGTCAGTGACGTGACACGTTGTCGTACTTCTGTTTCAAAATGGCGGCCCCCACACCTCATTTAGCAGGTGAGTTGATGCTCTAAAATGTGTATTTCACGCTCATTTCACCAAGTATTTTCAGAAGCGAAAATATAAACAATCACCGTGGGATTGGAGAGCGTGTTATGAAATAACGCACAAGTGATTTATTCTAAAGTTCTGCAGTCACATTGCCTCTTGAACTCATTCATAAGCCTGTCATGTGCGCAAAAAAATATTTTGTATCGTAATTTCAAGAAATCAAGAGTATTGGTCTAAAGCGTGCCATCGTATGCACACATATGCAAATGTGAAATATTAAACGTTCTCGATAATATTCAGCTAATAAATGTATTTATTTTTAATTTTTTAATAAATGTATTTTTAAATCCCTAGCAGCTGTAATATAGTTTTCAAGCTACGTCCATCAAACTCAGCAAATCCTTAGTAGACTTATTATTTCCCATAGCTGACAATTACAGATCCCTCATAGACTCTATCCATACAGTACAACCTTCAGATCTCTTTTCAAACTGCCTGAGTATTAAATCTAACGTTACATGAGATATAAATCCAGCATTCAGTCTTTGTCTTTCTTTTTCTGGTTTTAACCTGCTATGTTTCTTTTCAATCAGTCAGAGGATCAGATGGCACGTTTCTGCTGCGTGGACCTCCGAGCTGTCAAGAAAGCTCTGCCTTTCAGAAGTGAGTGATTGCATTTGCAAAGTGTTTACCCTAAAGCCTTGTTGTTGTTTTTTTTAACAGCATCTGTTTAATGTGTTTCAGAGATGAACGGCAAGGCAGATACATAGCGTTCAGCAGCGACGGGTCCTTGTTTGGTTGGTGCAACGGCTCACAGTACGTATTCAGCATTGTATAGTTAGCAATTCCTGTCATTTTCTAGACACTCAAAGCACTTTAAATTGTGAGAGGGGGGTCTCCTCGTCCAGAATGCCCACCACACACCTGGGGCAAGTTCAAGCTCAAACCGGTGTGCACCGTTTTGCTGCGGTTTCCGGTTTGAACGACATGTTTCCTGAAAACGGTGTGCAAAAAAAACACACTCTCACTCACACACTCCAAAACACACACTCTCACTCACACACTCCAACACACACACTCT
>NW_015537954.1:271671-291730 GCF_001515605.1 Sinocyclocheilus anshuiensis
CGAGTGTATTTTGCAGTATTAAACACGTATTTATACCGATTTCATCAGGCTCCGAAAATTCTTCAAAAAGAACACAAAGACTGGCCTTCTCAGCTGCCAGAGCTGCAACTCTTGCATCATCAGAACAGAGTGTTCAACGCACCACCGTTTCCGTTTAAAACACGTTTTGCACCGTTTTGTCGGGGCTGAACGCAGCCCTGCTTATTGGAGGAAAGGAGACAGAGTGAGGAAGCCAATCAGAAAGGACGCTTGTTTGAGTAAATGTGACGCATGCGGGCAAAATGAGTGTGAATGTGTGAATGTGCACGGCCTAATTGTGAGCTACAGGCAAAAGAAGTGGAAAAATGAAAAAAAATTGAGGTTTTCACAAAAATGAGTTCGTTAAGCCCTCGTCTAGCGATCCCAGTGCTCCAAATAGTAATTAAAACATCTAAAATGATCTTTATTTGTGCGTTTTCTGAGAGGCTCACTTCTGGACGACTGCTGCTTCGTCTCAACACAAGTTGTAGGTCTATTGTTGTAAAGCACAGCATTCCAGCTTCGTGAATATTCATATCGAATTCTCGATGACAAACCAGTGAAATATGGTTTTCATTCCCGTTATGAAAACAAAACGATCGCACTGACTAACATTTGCGAAACGTGTGCATAACACTCCTTTCCAATAGCGCGCGATCTCCCTATAAAGTACATTATTGCGAAATACACTACCGGTCAAAAGTTTGGGATCAGTAAGACTTGTAATGTTTTTTTAAGAAGTTTCTTATGCTCATCAAGGCTGCATTTATTTGATAAAAAATACAGAAAAAAACAGTAATCTTGCAAAATGTTTTTATCATTTAAAACAATGGTTTCTATTTTAATATCCTTTAAAATATAATTTATTTCTGTGATGCAAAGCTGAATTTACATCATCATTACTCCAGTATAAAGTGTCACATGATCCTTCAGAAATCATTCTAATATGCTGATTTATTATTAGAATTATCAACAGTTGTTGTGCCAAATATTTTTTTGGAAACTGTGATACTTTTTTCCGGATTCTTTGATGAATAAAAAGTTAAAAAGAACAGCATTTATTCAAAACGATAGTGTATGTCTTGGCGAGGGTCACACAAACAGAATCTGTTATGTCTTACATGAACGTTTAGTTAATACTTGGGGAAAATCTGATGCGCAACATTATATTAGATCCATGCATTACAGTAGGTCTTAATATAGATCTCATTTTAACCAAACATTAAAAGAAAAGACAGAATCACTCGCTGCTCTTGCGTAAACTACTGTTTATATGCATCTTTGTTCTTATGTTTAATACCAAAGATAAAATAAAAAAATAGCTATATTGTGATTAATAATATAGTAATTATTATTAAGGAAAGAATTGGAGGAAAATATGCAACGTTGCTTGGGAATCTTTAACTCGATGTTTCTCAACTCTGCTGTAGCTCGGTCATTTGTTGTCATATTCCAGCAAGTCATATATCACTTTGAAGGCATTTTAATGGAGAATGTGAAAATCAAAAGAACTCATTTTTGAAAATGTGCTCATTCCGACTCATTTTTGCCAGCACGGGTTACAGATATCTGTCTGTGTGTGTTTGATAGGGTCAGTGTGATCAAAGTTTCCACTGGAGATTTGGTGAAGTCCTTTGATTTGCCCAAAACTACTGCACTGGAATTCTCCCCTCTGAATAGAGTTCTGGCCACCTGGCAGCAGTATACCAGTAAGAGCTTTTAATATATGATAGAACATTAATATGGACAAAAGTATTGGGACACCTCCTTCTAATGAACAGGTTTGACTACTTTAGTAATTTCCATGAGTACAACTCTTAAAGGGTTAGTTCACCCAAAAATGAAAATTAGCCCACAAATTACTCACCCTCAAGTCATCCTAGGTGTATGTGACTTTCTTCTTTCAGACGAATCCAGTCGGAGTTATATTAAAAATTGTCTTTGATCTTTCAAGCTGTTTCATGGCACTCAGCGGGTGTTGCATGCATCAGTCCAAAAGAAGTTAAATAAAAAGCGCCCATCCATAAAAAAAAGTGTCTCACACGGCTCCGGGGGGTGAACAAAGGGCTTCTGTAGCGAATCGATGCGTTTTTGTAAGAAAAATATCCATATTTAAATATTTTTTTATATTATTTATATTAAGCCATATTTTAGCTTGCGCCAACAGTTGTACACAGAAGCAGCTCCGGGCGGATGACGTATGAGTTCAGCTTTTTTTTAACCTTGACTTACACACAGAGGCATTGTCATGTTAGAATAGAACAGGATCCTGTCCAAACTGTTGCTATAAAATTAGAAGCACACAATTCCCTAGAATAGCATTATATGTTTAAACATTAAGATTTGTACTCATGGGAATTACTAAAGTGTCATATTTGTTGATGACATTCAAGTTTTATAATAACTATAAGAACAGACAAAATGTTTAAACAAGCAACCCTCAGAACTCATTAGCAAATGCACGTATTTCTCAGAATCGCAGGATAACCCTCAGGGAGAAGCAAACCTGCAGCTGTGGGACTTGCAAACAGGTGCCTGCATTAAAGCGTTTTATCAGAAGAAGGTTATGGGATGGTGAGTCGCTATTAATGTTCATAACAACGTTAATGAAATGCAGAATTAGTTTTATTACTGTCGGTTTATTCATGATCTGTCTGTATTTTCTCAGGTGTCCGAGCTGGGCAGATGATGAAAGTGTTACCGTTAGAAATGTCAATAATGAACTTCACTTCTTTGAGAACAACAACTTTGGTAACACAGTGTTCTTCTGTTTACTTAATTCATTGCACATGTTATATTTAAACTTGTTGGAAACAAGTCAATCAATAACAGTGGAAATTTTTTAATAGATTACAATGTATACGAATGTATAAAGGATGGTGTCTGTGCTTACTATTTCTTTTAGATTTACTCACTCTCAGTCCATCCAAGATGAGGATGAGTTTGTTTCTTCGTCAAATTTGGAGAAATGTAGCATTGCATCAGTGTCTCAGCAATGGATGCTCTGCAGTGAATGGGTGCCGTCAGAATGAGAGTCCAAACAGCTGATAAAAACATCACAATAATCCACAAGTAATCCACAGCACTCCAGTCCATCAGTTAACATCTGGAGAAGACAGAAGCATCATCATTAGAGTTATTAATAATAATAGTTAAGTCCATAATCCATAATAACGCTTCCTCCAGTGAAAAAGTGCATCTCCTGTTGTCTCTCACATCAAAATCCAGCCACATATTTGTTTAGAGCTGTTTAAATGCTGCTTGATCTGTGCAGATTTCTCTCCTGATTCACACCAGAACACTTTTTCACTGGAGGAAGCGTTATTATGGATTATGGACTCATATTTGAGTTAAAAACGTCTTAATGCTGGATTAGTTTCAGCTTCTGTCTTCTCCAGATGTTAACTGATGGACTGGAGTGCTGTGGATTACTTGTGGATTATTGTGATGTTTTTATCAGCTGTTTGGACTCTCATTCTGACGGCACCCATTCACTGCAGAGCATCCATTGCTGAGACACTGATTCAGTGCTACATTTCTCCAAACCTGAGGGTCTTTTATGTAGCAAGCCTGAATAAAAATACAATAATTAGTCAAATAAAATGTTTTTTAGATTAAGTAAATGTCAAATGTCATTGCAGATCCTTTAAACACCCATTGAGTTTGCAATCTATGCTGTGTTTTGCTGTGTAGAAACTATCGCCAACAAGCTTCACCTTCAGAAGGTGTCCGAGTTCGCTCTGTCTCCTGGATCACAGCCGAGCAAGGTATCCGAACACTTTCAAGCATTCATGTGCTGTTTTACTGATAGAAATGTATATTAATTCATCACGTGTTGCCTAAGGTTGCTGTTTATGTTCCTGGAAGCAAAGGAGCGCCGTCTTTTGTACGACTGTATCAGTATCCCAATTTCGGAGGTCCAACGTCTGCTCTGGCTAACAAAAGCTTTTTCAAAGCTGATAAAGTGGCCATGCTGTGGAACAAAAAAGGTAGACAGTTACTGTTTTAGCTAACGATCATCACATGAGGTTTTCATATATGTATGAGTGTTTTCTGGTCTTTCCTAAAGCCACTGCGGTTCTAGTGACCGCCAGCACAGAGGTTGATAAAACAGGAGCCTCTTACTATGGAGAACAGACGTTACATTACGTCGCCACCAATGGAGAAAGCGCAGTAGTTCAGCTGCGTAAGTACGACTTTAAATGATTCATCAATAATTGAACGATTAATGAATAATTATTTACAGTGACAGTCTATTGAAACCAATTTCTGTCATTAACAAGACTGGACTAAAAATGTTTATGTTGTGTGTGTGTGTGTGTGTGTGTGTGTGTGTGTGTGTGTGTGTGTGTATATATATATGTATGAAGAGTTTATTTGCAAAAACAGATAACTCCATTTTTTTTACATTTTCATAAATCATGTTTTTTATTATGTTATCATGTTAGTTAGCTGTATTTTTTAGTTATTTTAACCTAATGAAAATAACCCAAATGCAGTTTGATTGAGATTAATTGGAATGCACAATGAAAAAACACGAATTTTGAAAATGGTTAAAAACGGATTTATCTGTTTTTGCAAATTAACTCTTCACATATAAATACATATATATAACGGCTTTACAGGAGGATCTCACACAACTCATCCTTTGAAAATGCAGCGCAATGACGAGACTTTGACAGAGCCGCCCAACGCCCCAGGCTTCCCTCCTCCTGCTGCTCCTGCTTTTACGACGCATATCCATTCCCACAATCCTTTTCAAATGCTGAAGTTTTATGTATTTCCTGTAAAGGGCAACTTTTAATCTTTTCCCAACATTTATCTGGACACGAGTTCAACACGTGCAAGCATATGAATGAATACCACACACACACACACACACAAATATATATATATATATATACATACATATAAATACATATATATATATATATATATATATATATATATATATACACACACAGATATATACAAAGTTTCATTTTATTATGTATAATAAAATATTATAATTGAATTATTTATTAATTATTTATTTTGTTATGTCATTTTATTTTAGTTTCGGGTCATTTTTAGATTTGCTTTATTGCATTTATTTATTTTTATTTTTTAATTTATTTTTATTGTTTTGCTGTTATTTGTAACTTTCTATTTATCAATCCTGAAAAAAATGCATCACAGTTTCCACACAAAATATTGTGCAGCACAACTGTGTTCAACACTGATAATAATCAGAAATGTTTCTTGAGCAGCAAATCAGCATATTAGAATGATTTCTGAAGATCATGTGACACTGAAGACTGGAGTAATGATGCTGAAAATACAGCTGCACATCACAGAAATAAATTACAGTTTAACAGATATTCACATAGAAAACAGCTATTTTAAATAATAATAATATTTCACCATTTTTACTGTATTTCTCACCATATAAACACAGCCCTGGTGAGCAAAAAATATCTTACGGACCCCAAATGTTTGAATGGCTGTGTCTGTTTTGAAGGAAATCAAATCTTTTTTGTTGCTCCATTAAGATGTTTTTGCATCATCTTTTCTCATTAATGTAATATAAATAATATATATTATTTAAATGTAAATGTAAAGTGCTTATACATACTGTAATGATTGTATTCATTATGCTAGTTTTAATAATAAAATGATTCTGTTAATGACTACATGGATATTTTTTCATCCTGCACAGCAAAGAACGGCCCCATATATGATGTATCCTGGAACCCCAACTCTTCAGAGTTTTGTGTGGTTTATGGTTTCATGCCCGCCAAGGCGACTGTCTTTAAAACAGGAGCCTCTTACTATGGAGAACAGACGTTACATTACGTCGCCACCAATGGAGAAAGCGCAGTAGTTCAGCTGCGTAAGTACGACTTTAAATGATTCATCAATAATTGAACGATTAATGAATAATTATTTACAGTGACAGTCTATTGAAACCAATTTCTGTCATTAACAAGACTGGACTAAAAATGTTTATGTTGTGTGTGTGTGTGTGTGTGTGTGTGTGTGTGTGTGTGTGTATATATATATGTGTTTATGGTTTCATGCCCGCCAAGGCGACTGTCTTTAACCACAAGTGTGAGTCCGTGTTTGACTTCGGCACGGGCCCCCGAAACGCGGCTTTCTACAGCCCCCAGGGCCACATCCTCGTCCTGGCCGGGTTTGGGAACCTGAGAGGGCAGATGGAAGTTTGGGACGTGAAGAAATACAAGCAGGTGTCTAAACCCCAGGCTGAAGACACCACACATTTCTCCTGGTGTGCTGACGGAGAGCACATAGTGACGTCGACCTGCTCCCCCAGGCTCAGGGTCAGCAACGGATACAAGATCTGGCATTACACCGGGACTGTGTTGTACAAGCATGAAACGCCATCAAATAAAGAGCTGTGGGAAGTTTTGTGGCAGCCCTTTCCGACTGGAGCCTTCCCAGAGAAGCCTGTGAAATACCAGGCGTCTCCGAGTGAACTCGGCAGCACTGAAGCCAAACCGGCGCAGGCATACCGTCCACCCGCTCTCCGCAACAAGCCCCAGACCGCCAGCTCCAAACTAGTGAGTTCCTGCAATCCTGGGTCCTATTCATAAAACATCTTAAAGCTAAAAGTAGCTCATAACTCGCCGATTTAGGAGAACATAATGGGCGTGTCAGTCCTAAATTTTAGACTTGCTCAAGCAAGTATTTCACAAAGCGTTTTAGTGTTAAATCTAGCTCCTAAATCTGCCAAACGTTAGCAGTAGTGAAGAGGACTCCTAAGTCACTAAGACCAAGCCACAAACTATCCTCCTTGCTGAAAAACAACAACACAAACCATCACAGAAATTATAATGGTTTCCACTACAAATAGCCTAACGTTAGAAACCATCAACTTTTAACCATTATACAAGTGGTTTTCCGTAGTGTGTTTTGGGAGATGTTCCATTAGGATTTAGTGGTTTTAGCAAGCCAACAATAGAAGATGACCAATAGAGACCAACAGGCACCATTAAAGCCAGTATAATTCCCATTATAACCAGTAAAACCATTACATTAGCAGGGCTAAAATGGCTGTTGCCGGGAATCTGCCTCGGAACATAAACATTTTAGAAACACGCTGCATTTATTTGCACACACGTTTTCCCAAGCATCTTTTTTCGGTTTTGGAGGTTATCCCAAATCCATATTTTCCTTTGATTATATCCTTGTTCTCATTAAGCAGCTGTGTTCTAAGTAACAGCTGTTCTTGGTTTTCTTTTACGTTTGCATGTCTTACTATCAGCCATGATCTACTCTGTTAATTAAAAGGCTGTTTATATGCATATCCGCTAATTGTTTATGAGAAGCACACATGTAAGAGGCTGAGAATTAGCTGAACATATACTTGTTTAATTAGTTACACTTAGCCTGCATTTTAAAATCTGTATTTGAATGTGGCAACATTTTTATTTTTAAACCTTTATTTGAATATGGCAACATAATATCGCGCTCTACAATATTTCCATGAATAAATCTCTGAGAGACTATTAGCCAATCACTGCGTGCATAGTTAATGAGCACGCTGACATCATCCATAGCAATGAGGTAAGCCCCGCCCCCTCACTCTGAGCTTAACACTTCTCTCTATTCTTCAGTACAGGTTTGTCTCGGCAGCTTTGTGAATAGGTTTTAGAAGAAAACTCTTAGATAAAAACTTTTACTGCTATTTAGGAGAACTCTTGTGAATACGGGCCCAGATTCTCTTTTCCTCCAGATTATGAATGTCCTGTGACAATAATGTGTCTATCCAAGCATGAAGAAGAGCCGCCGCAGAACATGAAGCCTGGTGCTGCAGGAGAGAAGCAGGTGTCAAAAGCTGCTTTGAAAAACCAGAAAAAGCGAGAAGCGAAGAAAGCAGCTAAGCAGGTACACCAGAGCTCGGTATTTGCATTTGTTCAATAAACCGTGAAGAAGAATAAGTGATGCATTCTGTTGATTCAGGAGAACAAGCCGGATGAAGCTCCGCCTCCGGTAGCAGACTCCGCCCCTGCCAGTCATGTGACTTCTAGCTGTGGAGACCCTGAAACTGACAAAAAGATCAAGAATTTGAAAAAGGTGAAATGGTTGGGATATGTTTACAATCAAATAAGATCAGCGTGTATACATGGGTACAGTGAGAAAAACTTCTTGAAGGGAAATAAACACTGTCTTTTACTCAGACTTGGAATAGACCACAGAGTGAAATGGACCTACTTTTATAAAACTTTTTAATTAATTTAATTTATTATTTTTTTATTATTATTTTTTTTTTTTTTTTTACTCTTGCAGTGAGAATAGCCTCAGCTGCCGACATGGCAACATACTTTTTTTTTTTCAATTAAATAACCCTAAGTTCCCGTTGTACAAAAAAAAAAAAAAAATTTTTAATTCTCAGTCAAAATTTAATTTTTTTTTAATTATAGTGAGAAAAACTTCTTGAAGGTAAAGAAAAAAAACAGATTTGGAATAGACCAAAAAGTAAAATGGACCTACTTTTAATTTATTTTAATTTATTTATTTTTTATTTATTTTTTATCATTTCTTTATTTGATTTTATTTTATGTTATTTTACGTAGCTCTTGCCGTGAGAATAGCCTCAGCTGCTGACATGGCAACATACCTTTATTTTGAGTAAATTGACAAAATGTAATTTTTTTTATTTATTTTTTATTGAATAACCCTGTAAAGTTCCCATTTATACCAGTTTTTTAAAAATGTCAAATGTTTTTCTTTCCCTGTTAAAATGTATTTTTTTTTAATTACATTGAGCAAAAATGTCTTGGAGGTAAAGAAATAAAATTGTCATTTACTCTTGACTTGGAATAGACCAGTTTAGAGTAAAATGGACCTACTTTTATTTTGTTTTGTTCCATAAGAATAGCCTCAGCTACTGGTATGGCAACATACCTTTATTTTGAGTAAATTGTCAAAATAATACAAAACCCTGTAAAGTTCTCATTTATGCCAGTTAAAAAATATATATATATATATTGTACATGTATGCCAAATGTGATGCATCTGGCATGTGTTAATGGGATTTTCATGTTTCTCTGGCAGAAACTCAAAGCCATTGATGAACTCAAGGAGCAGCAGGCGGCCGGCAAAGTCATGCAAAAAAATCAGGTAATAAAGCAATGCTCATCAGCATGATTAAAAGTTATTTATTATTATATAAATATTATAATAGTCCCCCTCCCCCGTTTTTTTTACAGCTTGAGAAGATGCAGAAAGAGGCCCAGCTGTTGAAAGAGCTTGAAGAGCTTGAATTAGGATTGTAAACTCACTGTATCAGTTTTCACATTAGTCATCAGTTTTCAAACCTTCATATTGTCGTGAATATGTATTGAGATGACTTTTTTCATGATCAATAAAATAAGAGCCTGTTTTGCTTCTTTGAACATGGCTACTATAATAAGTACTAAATTCTCAAAAGCAATATTGCTATGCAATGTGACGCACAGCGCAAGAGAACATCCCCCAAAAAAATGTTAAAATTCAAACTGCGTGACTTTTATTATGTCTTTCGGGGAGCCGGAAGTGTCCGTTTCTCCAGCGTGAAGCCAAAGCAGTCGCAGATGTTAGCATAAACGCAGATGAAGTTGTTGACAAATAAACTCAACGGGCCGAAGCAAAGCAGCAGGTGTTTCAGGTTTGAGGAGAGCTCACTTCAGTACACTGAGTCTGATACCTGTGGAGAGTTAGCGAGTGTTTATTTGTGATGTTTAGATGAGCCGGTGAGATGCTACTCGTATCGGTTCATACATCACGCCTGTGTTTGTGTTCAATTTTACTCTAACTACTAGTTATTTCTGGCGTTCTTGTAATTTATCCCGTAATATAAATGTATTTGTATTTATTTTACACGTTTAGATGACGTTCAGGCTTTTGGCATTAAGCAGTTCAGCCGTTTTTTATATTTTACATTTGTGCTAAACAGCTCCTCGCTTTTGTCATCTGATTGTTCTTAAGTTGTTTGTTTTAAAAATTAATCTGTAACTTTGAACATTAACTTGTGTGAATAAAAGAGGGGATTTAGTATAGCCTCGGCTCTTGAAAACCCCTCAGTCTAACTGCGTCAATGATATCATTTTAATAAGCAATCGTTCTAGTTTGTGTTCAAAATAAAAATACAACCCTTTTAGCACGAGTTTTAAGCTCAGGTGTTGCGTTTGAAATTAAAATTATGTGACATTATACATATTAATAGCTGTTTTTGATGGAGTTTAACGACAAATATGTCATGCATGTAAATGTTTATATATATATATATATGTGTGTGTGTGTGTGTGTGTGTGTGTGTATGTATGTATGTGTGTGTATATATATACACTGAACAAAATTATAAACGCAACACTTTTGTTTTTGCCCCCATTTTTCATGAGCTGAACTCAAAGATCTAAGACTTTTTCTATGTACACAAAAGGCCCTTTTCTCTCAAATATTGTTCACAAATCTGTCTAAATCTGTGTTAGTGAGCACTTCTCCTTTGCCGAGATAATCCATCCACCTCACAGGTGTGGCATATCAAGATGCTGATTAGACAGCGTGTGTGTATATATATATATACTGTATATATATGTGTGTGTGTATATATATATACTATATGTGTGTGTGTATATATATATATATATACACTGTATCTATATATACTGTATATATGTGTGTGTGTGTATATATTTACTGTATATATGTGTGTATATATATACTATATATGTGTGTGTGTGTGTATGTATGTGTGTGTGTGTATATATATATATATATATATACGTGTGTGTGTGTGTGTGTGTGTGTGTGTGTATGTATGTGTGTGTGTGTATATATATATATATATATGTGTGTGTGTGTGTGTGTGTGTGTGTATATATGTATACATGTATGTATATATGTATCCTTTTTGTAAAGCAGGAAGCGTTAAGAAGAAAAGAGACATCTGTGGCAAATCTTTGTCTTGTAACTTGTAAGTCTTGAAAGACGCGCATTTGAATTTGAGCATGAATTAAGATTTAATTCTGTTTGTATCCTGCAAGTCATGCATCAAGTATGCATTTTGTTTTTCTTCCTGTTTTTAGAGTCTGCTACACTTGAATGGACGCGGTGCCCGCAGGTACACAGGTAGAGCTGCTTTCTGCTCTTCACTGACCCTCAAATATTGAATTGGACGGGAAGGAAAGCAGCTGTCGGCTTCAATTTGTTCTGTTCGTTTGTGCTTTGTTTAGTAAGACCAAACCAACTCACCCGAACCTCAATTATGCCTGTGAAAAAGAAAAGAAAGTCGTCCGGATCCGAGGACCCCAGCATCAGAAAGTGCAAAATCACCAGGTAAAAATATTTGTGAGTTTCTCTCTGCATCTTTCACTCTTTCATACATCAGTCGCTGTATCATCACCTCTTTAAAATCCAGTTACTGTAGGACGCAAACTCCAGGACGGCTGCTTAACCCAGATGACCAGTTCTCTAGCAAGAAATGTCTCGCCTGGTTTTATGAATATGCAGGTACATAAACCAATACTTTGCTTACTCGCATGCAGCCTTTAATAAAAGTCAACATAATTTTTTTTTTTACTTTGGTAATGTGACATTTCAAAGAATGAACATTTCCTAAAAATGCGTTCACCCTCAGACCATCCAATGAGTTTTTCTTCATCAGATCTGGAGAAATGTAGCACTGCATCAGTGTCTCAGCAATGGATGCTCTGCAGGGAATGGGTGCCATCAGAATGAGAGTCCAAACAGCTGATAAAAACATCACAATAATCCACAAGTAATCCACACCACTCCAGTCCATCAGTTAATGTCTTGAGAAGACAAAAGAAACAAATACATCATTAAGACGTTTTTAACTCAAATACATAGTCCATAATCCATAATAACGCTTCCTCCAGTGAAAAAGTGTTCTGGTCTGAATCAGGAGAGAAATCTGCACAGATCAAGCAGCGTTTAAACAGCTCTAAACTAATATGTGGCTGGATTTTGATGTGAGAGACAACAGCAGATGTACTTTTTCACTGGAGGAAGCGTTATTATGGACTCGTGCTTTAGTTAAAATGTCTTAATGCTGGATTTGTTTCAGCTTTTGTCTTCTCCAGATGTTAACTGATGAACTGGAGTGCTGTGGATTACTTGTGGATTATTGTGATGTTTTTATCAGCTGTTTGGACTCTCATTCTGACGGCACCCATTCACTGCAGAGCATCCATTGCTGAGACACTGATGCAATGCTACATTTCTACAAATCTAATGAAGAAACAAACTCATCCTAATCTTGGATGGACTGAGAGTGAGCACATTTTAATTTTTTGGGTGAAATATTCCTTCTTGAGCTGATCTGATTATTGTTGTGGTTTTAAATGTGTAGGTTCAGATGACATTGTCGGACCAGAGAGCATGGAGAAGTTCTGCGAGGACATCGGAGTGGAGCCAGAAAATGTTAGCAAAAATGCATCTATATGTTTCATAGAAAACCTTCAAATTAGGTGTTGGGAATGGTCTTCTATCCAAAATGTGACCCTGGAGCACAAAAGCAGTGTTAAGTCGCTGGGGTATATTTGTAGCAATAGCCAACAATACATTGTATGGGCAAAACAATGCAAAAATCATTAGGATATTAAGTAAAGATCATGTTCCATGAAGATATTTTGTAAATTTCCTACTGTAAATATATCAAAACTTAATTTTTGATTAATAATATGCATTGCTAAGAACTTCATTTGGACTCAAATTTTTTTTTTTCTCAATATTTAGATTTTTTTGCACCCTCAGATTCCAGATTTTCAAATAGTTGTATCTCAGCCAAATATTGTCCGATCCTAACAAACCATACATCAATGGAGAGCTTATTTATTCAGCTTTCAGATGATGTATAAATCTCAATTTCAAAAAATGGACCCTAATGACTGGTTTTGTGGTCCAGGGTCACAAATAGGGGAAATCCCTTGAAATAATGTGCACTGTGTTTGTGTGACCCTTCAGATTGTAATGTTAGTTTTAGCCTGGAAACTTGAAGCAACAAATATGGGATTTTTCACAAAAGAAGAGTGGCTGAAAGGAATGACGTCACTACGGTAAGATGTTTAATGCCTCGAACGTCATGAGAAATCATTCAGTCCGAAGTCTTTTATTATGCTGCCGTTAAACTTCTCTGATGTGTGTACAGTTGCGACTGCACAGAGAGATTACAGGGCAAACTAGATTATATGCGCTCTCAGCTGAATGACCCGGTTATATTCAAGAACATTTACAGATACGCCTTCGACTTCGCCAGGGTGAGAGGATGACAAAAATGCACTTGTTTTCTCCATTTTAAGATAACTTAAAGCATTTTAGGATAAACATTGCTTGTTTGTTGTATCTGTATATAATTTACGGTTAATTTTTTGTCTGCTTATGGATGTTTTTTCATCATATTCATCTGGTTTTATATGTAGGATAAAGATCAGCGCAGTCTTGATATGGACACTGCAAAATCCATGTTGGCACTTCTCCTCGGACGGACGTGGCCTCTGTTCCCAGTTTTCCACCAATTTCTGGAGGTTTGTCATCTTTTTCTTCAAACCAGACTGTCATATCTGCTCCAAATTAGGTGAAAAAAACACAATCAAAGCAGGGCTTGACTTTTTCTCTTTTTTTCGTCCAAGGAGCACATGTGCTCCTAATTTGAAAAATTTAGGAGCACATATAAAAACCTTCAGGGGCACAATATAATTTGTTTTTACAAGGGGACACAAGGACATATTTACAAATAAAAAGACTTTTGCAATACTTTTTGTATTTGTTTTTATACAAGAAGCACACTAGGTTTTTAAATATTTCCGCTTTAAACTGCATTTATTTAATAATAATAATACTAATTTTGAATGTTGAATTAAATGCCAGATACGTTTGTGTAACTAAAATACCAATAACAACCAGTAAAAAGTGTTATACTTTTAATTAAACAAGCCTGAAATATACTGAGACTATTATTTTGAAATGTCTTTACTACTTCCATCTGCTCATTCAAATCTAAATCATATTACAATATGAACACAGTATAATAGTGTGGTATTTATTGATCGTGAACTGCTCTGAAACTGCAAGCCTGTAATACGTGCAGCATCGCCGCATTTAAACATGCAACACTCATGTTTATTTCATTAAATCGTCTCCTTTTGAAGTGTAATTATCACATTAAGCTGTATTGTGATTACTGTGTAATGGGCCCAAATTTACAACCCATTCCAATGATAATGAATATGTTTGTTATAGCATTTAAGATATTTTCATGGCCTTAAATTTGAAACAAAACCCCCGAATTTGAGACTTTTTACTAGTGCTGTCAAACATTTAAAAAAATTAACTAATTAATTGCACATTTTTCTGTAATTAATCATGATTAATTGCATGTTAATATGTTTATACCGTCCTAATTTCACATTGAATCTCCAAATTAATGTAGAAACGGCATAAAGATGGCATCTTTTTACTAAGCAGCCTATTAGTGAAGGTCAGTATCATTGATATCAATGCTGCTATTGGTGTCTCTATTAAATGCATTTCCCCATTAATTATAGCCATTCAAATTACAGTATAATTAATAATAACTGAATTTACTTCTTTTTTGCATTTTAGCGCGCTTGATACCATGTTCATATTGTCTACTATAACACTAGCCAAGGGATGCCAGGGGAAAAAATAGATGCTGCGTTAAATATTTTTACTGTGTTAAACTAAAAAAACGCTTTAATTTTGACAGCCCTGCTTTTTATTGCTGCAAGCGAAACTCTCACACTGCCAAACCCTCATAAAAGTAGTACATTAAAAGCCAAACTGAACCATATGTTGTCATTGTTTTTTTTAGACTATGCATTTAAAAAAAAACCCGAATTCATTGGTATTTGTTGTTTAAAGTGCTGTGACTAACAGAAACGTCTCTCCTCAGCAATCAAAGTATAAAGTCATGAATAAAGACCAGTGGTACAACGTCCTAGAGTTCAGCCGTACGGTTAACACAGACCTGAGCAACTATGATGAAGACGGAGCCTGTAAGTGTGCTGGATTCCTCTCAGCTTCTCTCAGAAGATGTTTCGGAGTTAAACGGCTGCTGATGTGTCTGTGATTTCAGGGCCAGTGATGCTGGATGAGTTTGTGGAGTGGAATAAAACCAGAAATGCATTATAGCGCAAGCAGACGTTTTTGTTGTTTTTGGCTGTGCCCCAGACGATGGCATACGTCTCGAGGACTGCTTCAACATGTCCCACATCACTACCCAGAGACTCTTACAGTCTTACTTTAAAAGGAAACTGCACAGAGGAATCACAAGACGAAAGGGGAAATATTTTTCTTATGTATTGAATTTGTTGCAGCAGGTCTATTGCCAGTGTTGTATGAATTTTCTTTCCTTTTCTTTCTCTCTCAAAGTTTTACTTTGTTTATAGTGTTTTGAAAAGGAAATAAATAAAGCAGTTGTAAATTAACTTTTCTTCTGGATTTTAGTGACTGTTGGAGCAATAAAGCATTTTCCAACTAAAATCTAAATGAAGCATGAATAAAAATATTTACTTTACGTACACAAAAACACCAACGTTTAGAACCAGTAAGATTATTAGTGTTTTTGAAGGAAGTCTCTGCTCACCAAGGCTGCTTTTATTTGATCAGATATACAGTAAAAAATGTGAAATATTATTACAATTTAAAATAGCTATTTTCTATGCGAATATATGTTCAACTGTAATATATTTCTGTGATGCGCAGCTGTATTTTCAGCATCATTACTCCAGTCTTCAGTGTCACATGATCTTCAGAAATCATTCTAATATGCTGATTTGCTGATGAAGAAACATTTCTGATTATTATCAATCAAATATTTTTTGGGAAAATCTGATACATTTTATTTTTCAGGATTCACAGATGGATAGAAAGTTTTAAAAAAACAGCATTTCTTTGAAATATAAGTAGTCTGTAACATTATAAATGTTTTTACTGGCACTTTTGATCAAGTTAATGCATCCTTGCTGAATAAAAGTATTAATTTCTTTCAAAAAAAAAAAAAAAAATCTTACTGACCCCAAACTTTTTATGTATATATTCCAAATATTCGCATCACCGTTACTACTTTTGAAAGAACAGGTGACGTTGCCTATACATGAAAAACATTTAATATACAATTGATGCTTGTAAAAAAAAAAAAATATATATATATATATATATATATAGAGACAAAATAGCTGAATCTAAATGTACACTTGATAAGGCTAGTGGTAGTTTTAGACTCAAAAAGGAAAACGCTGAATGACAGATCAGCCTGGTCTAACCACAAATACAGTGTTTTCAGTGTGTCATAAATGTGTCCCTCGGCCTGTTTGTGAGTCTCCAGTGTCTCCTGCTGAAGCTGAAACACTGTCTTCATCCGCTTGAATCGTCTGGCCGTCAGTCGACTGTCTGGGTTGATTTTAAGAGCTTCAGACTGTTTCATGATTGCATTGAGTCGCGCGTCAGTGACCTCGTCTTCACCCTCCATCCCTGAGTCTTTGATATGGCTGTATGGAGCCCCTTCTTCATCATAGTTGTAGACTTTAATGACGCGGCTCTTCTTCTTTGGATGTGGACTAGCTGCTGATCTCAACTGTGGGGTTTGTTCTTCTCCTTCACAACTCTGAGGCTCATTTGACTCGTTTATAACATTTCCAATAGCGTCCGCATTATCAACATCCATGCGTTCCCGAGCAACCAAACCAGTGTCCACAGTGTCTTCTCCAGCGGTTTGGTTTTTATGGAAGAACACTGTGTCAGTTTGTGCTCTGGTGGTTTGTAAGTTCTTCTGTCCATTAATGTGATTGTGTTTTCTATGAGGCATGCGGGCCCTTATCGTTCGTAGGCACTTCATCACGTAGGATCTACTGAATGCACCGAGTGTGAAGGCTACTAAAAAGCTCACGATTACTGATGATGCCACAGCTGCCGCAAAATGGCTTTCTGACACCGTGTCGCTGTAAACCCCTGCCTCCCTGGTCTTCCTCTGCCGTTTCTTGATGGGAACTACGTTAACTCTATAAGGCACAATTGTTTTGCTCATCTTGTCCAGATGGACACAGTAATAGAGTCCATCATGGCTGGATGTGGCTCTTGAAATCTTCAAAGTGCCATTGCATGTGTACACTGGGTCTTTGTTTTGGTGGTTACAGCTGTCAAACAGACCAAAAGGTGTCTGCCAAAACTGCACCAGCACTGCGGAGAGAAGAATACAACAATCACGACTGAATAGGTATGTTTCATAGCTTAAAAGACTGAAAATGGAGCTAAATGTGGGTTTTTTTCAACAAATGGTCAGTGAAAGGAAGCACATAATTACAAAAAAAGTGTGTGTGTCTGTGTGTGTGTGTGTGTGTGTGTGTGTGTGTGTGTGTGTGTGTGTTATTTATTCAGCTTTCAGATTATGTATAAATCTCAATTTCCAAAAATGTACCCTTATGACTGGTTTTGTGGTCCAGGGTCACATATATATATATACATATATTATAATACTTGATACTTATTTGATACATATATTTGATACTTTAAATAAAGTAAACTCACTGGAATTAAATAAAATATACAAAAGCTAGATGCCAAGTCAACATTTCTCATTTTCAACTTCATGCACTAAAATACTCAAACTAAAACTGAAATGAAAACCATAAAGACAAATAAACAAAAACTATTAAAAATGACCAAAACACACAACAACATTACTAAAACTTCAACTGAAATTAAAATATAGAAATATATAAAATAGAATAGAATAATTAAAAAAATGATAACAGTATCTCAATGAATATAAAATAACACCGGGTCAAACAAACTAAATGCACTTTATAGTTTTATTTTCTGTTTATTTTATATACCTTATTTTTCACAATTCTCCACAAGTCTGATTTCATCATTTTCTATAAATAGGTATAAGAAAACAAAGCCAAAAAAATATATATACTTGATGTGACTGGGACCAAATGCTTTCTGTAATCTATTGATAAATTCAAATTTTCCATAAATTCAAATATTTTTACTACCAACTTTGAGTTGAATGGTTAAGCAAGACGAATGCACTCAACACTACAGTGTATGTAAAATGTAATAATTTTGCGTTTAATAATTAAGAAATTGGAATAAGATTATAGACTTCCAGCACGCTGAAGAAAGAAATTCCTGTCTTTTTGTGCTGCTCACCTTCATCTCCTTGACTTTGGCACCGAAGCGTCAGCTTTTGTCCTGGATGAATGTGAGCTGAGTTTTCAGGTCTGACCTGCAGACGGTTTATTTGAGAGCTCATCAGAGTCTGCAGCGACTCTTGAGGGTTTCTGTGTGCTGCAGTTTTAGATTTGACACACAGAGAACCCCAGAAGAGAATCAAAGCCACCAGAGAACTGATGCTCAACTCCATGGTGTCTAGAAGAAACTGAGAAGTTCAGTGTGTTTTTGACTGCTATTACCAATATTATTGTATTATTAATAATTGCATAAATATAAAACTAAAAAAATATATACAGCTGCCCCACTGGTTTGACTTCACAAAACACAGACAAAATCTGAAGTTCATAGTATGTCAAAAAAACTAAATTTCTGACTGTTTTGAAATGTAAAATCATGTAGATATATGGCATAAAGTATAGATCAGCCAGTCAAAAACAGCAGGAGTGTTGAAGTCTGTAGTTTTCTCTGAGAGAGGAGTAAAGTACAGTCCTCACATGACAGCTCTTATATTTCATCTCGTGCTCCGTGCTTAAAGATTAACATTTTTCTCTTCAGTAATAGGCTGTCATGTGCATGTTTTCCAAATGTTTGAGTTTATGTCATAACAGTTAGTGGCGGTTTATGGTTGAAGAATGTGAGCTTTGGGTCATTAGTAACATTATTTGTCTCATTATGTATGCAGAAGAACAAATGGGAAATTGACAATCCAGCATTCTGTTATTTCAAAAAAAAAAATCAAACATTTGATCCATTCAATGCAATACAGCAGCAGAAAAGTCATTTTTGGCAATATTGATTATAAATTTCCATCAGTGGTGCATGTGGAAAAACAATGTTGAATACTGAAAAAAATAATAATTAAAAAGAAAACTTTTTTACACTTTTTACATACAGACTTTTGAAAATGGTACAAAGAAAGAACGAAGGTTTTCCCTTTTGATGTTGAAGTCAAAGGCTGTGCATCTAAACATACTTTATGTATTTTGGAACACATTTATCCATAATTATATTGTTACTAATAGTTAGGGCCAGTATTTGAGCCATTTCAATGCATTTGAATGTTGTATTTTAAGGACATTTCGTTAATTTAGTTCAGTAAACAGTTTTAAAACTGTGCTTTAGGATGTAAGATCAGGGTCCTGAAGCAAAACCAGTCGAGAACCGCTGATTTAGATCTTGTAATTTCTTTCTTTCATATGGAAAAAAAGCAAAGAGAACGGTGTATTTTAGTTCATTGATCTAAATGCGTTTTCTCCACATAAATTGTATTAAATTATTTTCAGAGTTAATTAGTTGCTGGTCTTTTATGGATGTTGCAGATGTTGCAGATCACGACGCCCGCCAAGTTTCAAAAGATTCACAACAGAAACGCACATGTAAATTCGCCAAATGTAAATTTTTAATAAATTCAATAATTACTGTGTAATTGTATATAGACAACTTTCAGGCTGCCATGTCTACTTTAAACTGCATTTCATAGTAATCTCGATTCTACCTGCTTGATCTATTTCTACAGCGAGCCTCACGAAACATTAGTGTTTTTGCCACACGGTGGCAGCAGGAAACTTAAACATCACCATATGCTCGCTAAAACTACACGTTTTGTGTTGTTTTTTTTTCATTTTTTGTCTTGCTTTTCTTAGCTGCCTGTAGAAAGCTGAATCTAAAATGACAGCAAAACTCTAAACAGCGCGTAAAAGGCCACATTGTTTCTCAGAAAAGTTTGCTTATGTGGCTCGATGGCCCCGTGTTTCCCTTCTGATGAATTGTGATGAGTTGCAGAAACACACACACACACACACACACACACACACACACACACACACGTTGTGTTTCC
>NW_015537954.1:291904-310803 GCF_001515605.1 Sinocyclocheilus anshuiensis
CACTCACACACACACACACACACACACGCACACACACACACACGAGTGTGAGCAGTGCAGGCCCCTCCCTCAGACTCAGAGCACAGAGAGCATGAAACACGAGGAATTAAACACACAGTCTCTGGAGGACTGAGGAGAAACCTGTGGACATGCGTGTGTGTGTGTGTGTGTGTGTGTGTGTGTGTGTATGGAGCAGTAAATCATAAGAAACATCATCTGTTCATACCTCATTTGAATATCCTCAAGCAGGAAGAGTTTTGCAGGTAAATGACAGCATTTAAGGTTCTTGCATCATTACAGATCATATTTAGTGGGTATTTTTCAAATGAGTGTGAGTGTGTGAGGTGTTCATGTGGCTTCACTCAAAAAAGACCCAAAAGCGCCCGTATCCGCGGTGTTTTCAGCTGTTTTGAACGCATTTAGTGTTTAGTTGTAGTTTTTTGCGTGTGTGTGGAACGTTGAGGAGGGAGGAGTTACATTGTAACAGTTTGTAACGCACTTCATATAGTGATACATTTGACAGGGTTCTATATTTATGACTAATTCGCATATGAAGAATTGTTTAAATTGTGGTTTCCAAGCTTGGAAAACTCATGAATGAAGTCTTGTGAGTGCAATCTAGTTTTAAATTTGCGATAGTTACAAACATTTGCGAAACATACGGGAACCTTGCTTTAGTACATTTGATACAATGTAACATTATATTCAGTACTTTGTATTGAACGTCAAACATTCCAAACATACTGATCTACGTATTGTCCCTCTAACAATAAGTTAGCTACAATCTGTACTGTACATAAACAGACTTGTTTATGAACTGCATAAGGTTTTTTTGTTTCATTCACCAAAAAAAGTTTGTTACTATGGGTTTGGATGCTTAAATGACACTTACAATTTTTAATAAAATTAAACTTGACTTCATACATCTATTAAAATCATGTAAATCCTGACATATCAAGTAATATAATAGTCAGATTTGTATAGAATAATACATTTTAGACATATTTAAAAAAAAAAGTTTTCATATGTGTATTATGTTTTGTATCATATTTCATGCTTAAGGGTTTTATGGCTCATATAGTATGATATAGTGAGAGTATGGAGCTCAAGGAGTAATAAACAGCTCAGTTAATTTCAAAGACCCAAACTGAGCAAAAATATGCAATGTGGTGCTGATGCTGATATTTATATGGCCAAAAATTATAAAAAAAATGTATAGCTTGTAATATAAATCAATGAGATCTTAATAACAGTACAGCAGATACTTACATAAATATCAGTCGTCATTCTATATCTCCAATAATATGTCTTAGTAAGATGATCTTTAAATGCTTAATTTTATGATCAATGCTCTGTAGCTTCAAAACATATTATGCAATGCATTACAGTGCTGATTGAGAGATGCAAAAATAAATGTTTGATCACATTTGATGCTCACATTTCTAAAAAATGATTTATGGATAATCAAGTAAACCTGAGTTGCTTCAGTCCTTGAAATAAGAGATTTGATCACTGATGACACATGATTTGATATTTTATTTTATAATGCAATGACAATGAGTCATTTTAAGTTTTCAGATGCTTTCTAACTGCCCAAATAAATGGCACCAGTTAAAGACGCACCCTCTGTAAAACCACGATGCCATCGCTGACTCGTTCTCGTGATCCTGAAGGTCTGTGTGTTGTGAAAGGGTTTATATTGAGTTTGTCTTCTTGTGCTATCCGTGTGATGATGATGTGGTTCGGTAATTCCGGGCTGGATGGGTGTATGGTGTCATAAACAGATTCATCTGAGCTCCGTATCGACCTTTTCTCTCTCACAGTCGTGTGTAATGCTTTTATGGCTGTGTGCAGATGTGAATGGGGTTTGTCTTCCATTTGTAAATCCTGCAGGACGAACTCTGGTGCTCCGTCAAGAGTGATAAACACCAGAGCAGAAAGCAGAAGCGTACAGTAAACTAAAGGAGGGCCCAGTCGTGTTTATCAGATGCTTAGAGACAATTTCAGAATTTTTTCCCCTTTTTGGATGTTCTGGTTTGACAGTGTGATACTGACTCATGTCTAACGGCTCATGTGGCTTTTAGCATGAATGTTAGACAGTTTTACATGAGGAATCGTTCCCAACATGTTGTTCCAAACCTGTATTATTTTCTTAATGCAAAACAATTTTGCTTCCATAATGTGTTTTTTTTTTCAGACTAGTGGAAAGAAAACATCCAGAATACATATTAAAGTGTTTATTTTATGACACTTTATCACTTTAATATCAAAATACGTATTTTCAAAGGCTATAGGATTTTCTCCTGTATCATTTACACTATTTTTATTCCTATTAAATTTTAACCCTGTTTACCTGTGGTGCTTGCCATGAACCCCATATTATTTTATTTTTAAACAAAACAAGATAACCAGAATGTCCAAACATCTGCATTTTCATATTTTTGTTCACTTTGCAGTGTGTTCTTAAAGGAACAGTTCACCCAAAAATGAACATTTGGAAAAGTGCTCACCCTCAGATCATCCAAGATTAGGATGAGTTTGTTTCTTCATCAGATTTGGAGAAATGTAGCATTGCATCAGTGTCTCAGCAATGGATGCTCTGCAGTGAATGGGTGCCGTCAGAATGAGAGTCCAAACAGCTGATAAAAGCATCACAATAATCCACAAGTAATCCACAGCACTCCAGTCCATCAGTTAACATCTGGAGAAGACAAAAGCTGAAACAAATCCAGCATTCAGACGCTTTTAACAAAAATACGAGTCCATAATCCATAATAACGCTTTAACTGATGGACTGGAGTGCTGTGGATTACTTGTGGATTATTGTGATGTTTTTATCAGCTGTTTGGACTCTCATTCTGACGGCACCCATTCACTGCAGAGACATTTCTCAACAAACTCATCTACATCTTGGATAACCTGAAGGCAAATTTGAATTTTGGGGTCACCTATTCCTTTAATGTCAAACTGTGTTAAATGTCATTCAGGCCTGAGAAACATATCCAAAACAGTGTTTCGACATCAGGCTTTTTGCTCTATGATATAAATGACAGCCATAACTCAGTTCTTGTTCTGAATAACAACCATAGGCTGTTTCTTCTTAAAACGCACCCTTATGTCAGAAGCGATCAGGCGGAGTAAGGGATGTTGCAGTAAACCGATCCCAGCGCTCCGCTCAATAACCTGCATTACCATCTTCTGTCTGCGTGTGGTTCCAGACTGCGGGATGTTCTCGTCGGTGAAGCCATTTGAAGAGCAGCACTTCTCAGCCCTGAGGAAACAGTGCCTGCAGAACAGGACTCTGTTTGAAGACCCCAGCTTTCCCGCTGTGGACCAGTCGCTCTTCTATCATGGAAACCGCATCGGAAAAGTCACCTGGAAGAGGCCGAAGGTAAGAAACAACTGCAGGTTTTAAGATGCAAATTCTACTATCTACTAGTCATTTGTTGCATAATGTGAATCTGTTTGTGTTTAGTTTGTAATCTAGCTTAGTTTCGTCTGAAAATGTCGGTCTGTTTTCCCATTTGTATTAATGAATAAATGTAATTATTTTATAATCCAATTCATTCCATGAATCTGATCATTTAACACATTAAGTTCAGAATTATAGTATGAAAATTGATATTAGTCTATTTTAACTATTCTATTAAATGTATTTTATAATCTTTTTTTTTTTTTTTTTACGAAATTTGATTATTTAATTCTTAAAGTTCAGGACTGAGGTATGAAACTTGATATTGGTCTATTTGACCAATTTTATTTTTAAATAAATAAAATTATTTTATAATCCAATTTATTTAATAAATCTCATAATTTAACACTTAATGTTTAGGGTTAAAGTATGAAACTTGATATTAATCCATTTTCCCTATTGTATTAAATTTGTTTTATAATCACATTTATTTTGATAGTTTAACACTTAACATTCAAAACTGAAGTATGAAACTCGATATTGGTCTATTTTGCCTATTTTATTTTTAAATAAAACTATTTTAAAATCCAATTCATTTTGCAAATCTGATAATTCAACACTTAAATTTCAGGATTACATTTTGAAACTTTATATTGGTCTATTTTCCCTATATTATTATTACATCTAATTATTTTGTAGTCAGATTTATTTAATAAATTTGATCATTTAACACTTAATGTTCAGGATTAAAGTATGTAAGTTGATATTGGTCTTTTCCCCCGATTTTATTATTTATGATTTTATTTATTATATTTATTATCAAGGATCACCCTATTTTATTATTAAATAAATACAATTATTTTATAACCAAATGTATTTAATGAATCTGATACTTATACATGTGAACTATTTTATTATTTTATTTATTTCGTAAATTCGAACATTTAACACGTAACGTTCAGGATTAAAATATAAGCTTTAAAGTATGAGCAAAACAATAGTTAGCAAACAGCACTGATTCATCCAAAGACTTGATAATTAGTGCCCTTTCATAACCATTAATGCACTTGAATCAGTGGAAGGTGGCTGTTTAGACTAAACCCATCTCCTAAATAGCCTGCTCGTTGTCATTAATCATATCTGATCTGTGCGTTTATGAAAGGTGTGGCCGTAGATCTTGTGTTACTTACGCATTTAAACTCATGCCAGATACATGTGTTTACAGTTGAAACAATAACCTCTTCATGCAGTGAATGCTTGATGATATTATATTTAGCCAAAGATTATGATAGTTATTGTTTAGAAATGTGCATGAGGAAAGGTTTGTGTACAGGAATGGTTTCCTGCAGCTGTCATAACTGGAGTCTTGTGTGTGATAAATAAATGTTTTCTTAGCATGTCAATAAACCTGAGCCAGGGTGTCTATAAATAAACCAAAAAATACAAATAAAAACTGATTTCATATGCAATATTCAGTACCCTACCATTCAAAGTCTGACTGAGGTTGGTAATATTTGTAAAAAAAAAAAAGTATCTTCTGCTCACCAAGGCTGCATTTATTTGATCAAAAATACAGTAAAAACAGTTAAATATTATTGCATGTAAAATAATGTTTTCTATGTGAATATCTGTTAAACTGTGATTTATTTCTGTGATGCGCAGCTGTATTTTCAGCATCATTACTCCAGTCTTCAGTGTCACATGATCTTCAGAAATCATTCTAATATACTGATTTGCTGCTCAAGAAACATTTCTGATTATTATCAATGCTGAAAACAGTCGTGCTGCACAATATTTTTGTGGAAACCGTCATATACAATAATACTCTTAATTTTCAGGATTCACAGATGAATAGAAACTTAAAACAGAAATCTTTTGTAACATTATAAACGTCTTTATTGCTGTCTTTATTTTGATTGACCCGTGTATTTTAAACAGTAGTGTATATTATCAAGTCACACTGAATATGATTGCATGAAATATTAGCATCGTTAAACAGCTTGTGTGACAAGTCCTCGGAAATTCATGAATAGGCACAATTTAAGCGCAAGCCTTTAGAGCAGAAGGTATTAAAATAATGAAAAAACTTAAATTTAATCTAATTTCATGAGATGTACTGTATGAAATGTGTGTTTTCTCCTCTTCTTTCTGATTTCAGCAGCATTTAGCTGAAGCTCATTACACAAAAGCAACCCTAAAACATCTGTGTCATTTAAAACTGAATCCAGTCCATTAAAGGCTTTTTGGCAGTCCATTTAGTTAAATATGCCTGAGGTTTTAAGTAATCCTTGAATGGATTGTCAGTGTTAGACAAGCTTAAAGCTTGCTGATGTAACCGTGTTTGCACAATGATTTTCATCTGTAGATTGTTTGGTTTTGATTGTCTGCCTGTTTTATCATCCGGCAGGTTTGGTCACTCAGTAAAGTAACAGCACAAACTCACAGTCTTTGAGAAACACGAGCATTAGAGTAGTAAACACCATTTAGCAGGTCACACAGAGCAGCGTTGCATTGCTTCATGTATTCAGGACACTCCCTGTTTCTCCGTGCATCATGAATGACGGACTTCTGTTCAGGCATGTGAGTGCAATGTCGTTGAACAAGTGCAATGCAATCTTCCGCCCACCAGAAACCTCCTGTTTGCTGAAGCAGAAGTCTGTTTAGTTCAACAGGTGGCACATCAGGCCTTCACTCGTGAAGCAACTCTTCCTCACTGCAGCTGTTGATTTCTTCAGCATCTGAAATAATGCTAGAGAGGTTGTGTGCAAAGGAGAAGTGCTCACTAACACAGATTTAGACAGATTTGTGAACAATATTTGAGAGAAATAGGCCTTTTGTGTACATAGAAAAAGTCTTAGATCTTTGAGTTCAGCTCATGAAAAATGGGGGCAAAAACAAAAGTGTTGCGTTTATAATTTTGTTCAGTGTATATATATATAATATTACACAAAATAAATAAAATATTACAATTGTAAAAAAAACTATTTCACTGTAAAATAAAATTAAGTATCATTGATTAATGAAAATATAGTGGTTTCTTGTATTGTAGTACAATAACAATATATGAATATTTATGTTTATTATTATATTATTAGTATTAAATATTAAGTAAAATATAAAATTACTCTTGTAATAAAACATTTGACAGTTTATTACAGTGAAATAGTTTTATTACAATGGTAATATTTTATATTTTGATTTAACATTTGTATATAATAATAATAATCATCATCATAATTTATATTATAATACAATATATTAATATGATGTTATATTATTGTTATTACTGCATAAAAATATTGATCAAATATAAAATATTACCATTGCAATAAAACTATTTCACTGGAAAATTTGACCAGGCTGTAAGAATGAATGCATATAAAAACAAGTCAGCTGTTAACAATTTTAATGCTCGTTGACTTTAATATTGAGATGCTCACCAATTCAATTCTGTTTTTTTGTTTTTGTTTGAATATCTAGAATTTCATGTTGACTTTTAACCAGAAAAACCAGCTTCCCTGTGTTTGCACATGCAGTTCATGAGAAAACTAAACTAATCTTTTAAAGGCTTATTAAATGAACATTAAGCAGTCGTTGACAGCGGACAATCACACGGCCCTGCGCTTCTGTAACTGGCTCTTTGTCTGTCTGTATGACAGGAGCTGTGTGAAGACCCGCACTTGTTTGTGAACGGGATCAGCGCTCATGACCTGCACCAGGGGCAGCTGGGAAACTGCTGGTTTGTGGCGGCCTGCTCCAGTCTGGCCTCCAGAGAAGCTCTGTGGCAGAAGGTGAGTTCATGCCATTAGTGCTTAGTTACCATGATAACTTATACCTAGTTACCACTCTTTGTAACACTTGTAACTTGTCTTGTTTTATGAGATGCTGTAAAAAACAGTATAAAAAATTAGAGCATGTGAGCAACGCCAAAGTCATTTCCCAGGAAATGCATGAGCTGATAAAATGTGCATCTTAAATGCAATGTGAGTTGCTTTGGATAAAAAAATATCCAAATATTCTGGATATTCTGCCAAATGCATATACGCTACTGGTTGAAAGTTTGGAAAGGATCATGCGACTCTGAAGACCAGCTGCTGAAAATTCAGTTTTGCATCACAGGAATAAATTGCATTTTAGAATATATTACAATAGACAACAGTTATTTTAAATTGTAATAATATTTCAGATTTTTACTGTAATTTTAATTTTAAAAAAGCAGCGTTGGAGAGCAGAAGAGACTGCGTTCAAACACAAACAATCATAATTATTCTAAACTTTTGACCATTCAATTCAAAATTTAAAACAAATACATTTTAATTAAAATAATAGCTCAAACAGAGCTCAGGAACTCTTGGTGAATTTTAATTTCTTATTTTGATGCCAGTGATGGCTAATGCTAATTAACCACCTTCACTGGAACTAAAATAACTAATTATGTTATTTTGTCTGAAACACTGATTATTTACTATAAGACGTTTTTAAGAAAAAATACTAGGCCTATTAATCTTCTATATTGATTTCTATTTATAAAAATGCAGCTGTAACTCAAAAACAGTTTTTTGTTTCGTTTGTAGTCCACATTTAATTTTTAAATAAATTTTTTTTTTTAAATATTTAAAACAAATACATTTAAATTAAAACAATATAGCACAGGCAGAACGCAAGAACCCTTGATGAATCTTTTATTTTAATTTCTTGTTATGATGACAGTGATGTCTAATGCCAGTTAACCACCTAAAATAACTTATTTTTTGAGCAATGTGTTTTTATCCACCTTATTTTTCGCGGTCATTGGTCAATTTAATGTGTCTGGCTTCCGGTCTCATCCGCAACCAGTGATTTTTAAGCTGTTTAAAACCTCTCGTTTTGCTGCTTGAGAATGCAAACTGGTGTGTCTTACCATATTATTTTTATGCATTATCTTAATTATGAACACACTGGTTTGTTTGTAATGCAAACAGTTTTGACATTTACTGCACATCGTTATTCTTCTCGTTATTTCCCTACAGCGGCTAATGAACCAGAAGTCTTGCCCATAGGCTTACTTCTGCGTTGAAGAATAAAGTGGATATTTGTTAGAAATATTTCTATTTTTATTAAATTGCAAGGTGTCTACAGTTTTTTTTCTTTGCAAAAAATATATTTTTTGTTTAAAAAGCATTACAAAATTATTTACAAGTATTTTCTTTACAAAACACATTGCTGGTTGGTTTGTAGTTTCATTTTATTTTTAGTTGGATCATTTTTCTAATATTTCTATTTGACTTTATTTTTTCAATTTTAATGTAAGTATTTTATTAGTTTTTAATATTCTGATTCAATTTTAATGCATTTTAATTTCAGCTTTAGATTTAGTATTATTATTAGTTTTTCTATTTCTCTATGTGTCTTTTAATTGATTTGTTTTTCAGTTTTAGTTTTAGTCTTTTTCGTAGTACTTGAATGAAAATAGGAATATTGCCTTGGGGAGAGTTTTTTTTTTTTTCAAAATCTTTATTTTATTTCAGCTTTGTATTATTTCGCCAAAGCAATTTTTTATTAGTTTTAGTGTGAGTTTTAGTTAATAATAACAGCATAATGTTTCCAAAACAATCACAAGCCATTTTTGCGATATTGACAAAACATCGGACACAGTGTGAAATACACAAATAGTTTTCTAACAAATAAATAATGTGTTATTTTTCATGAAATCTCAACCTCTGCTGAGTGTTTGATTGCTATTGTTTATACAGCGGTCCAGTGAGCTCATAATTTCACACAGAACGTGATGTTTCCTCATTACAGCTGCACTGTAATCCTTCCAGAGAGAGCCTTGGGATGTGCTTACCGAGCAAATGCTGCGTTATTAGGACGAGTCTTGTTTCGAGAGAATCAGATGTGACTAATTAGAGACTTGGGGTTATCACATGTTCATTTGTGTCCACACACGACGTGCAATTGTGGGCAAACATGGCCTCCCACGAGACGTTTCCCTGTGTAACACATTTCCAGATCCGAGTGCATGGAAAGAGTTTTTTTAATGCACTTCCGTTCACTCGTGAGCTTACAGTCGCTCCACATAACTCTCATTAAAGCACCTGTCGCTGTCACACCGCTGTACACTCATCTCCCTCCTGAGGTCTAATTACTGTCCTGTAACGCATCCCCCTGAAGACACACACTCGCATAGTGAGACAGCATTTAACCGTGCTAACGCTGGTCTTAAAAGTAGGGTGCAAACTTATGTTGCCATTCAAGACCTCATTTTGGCCATTTTGTTAAGGCAGCATCACATCTTAATAGAGAAGACAATCCCAGAATGCATTGCAACAAGCTCTGTGAAAAAAGAAATTTAATTAAATTGTTTCTTAAAGCCGCCTTTGCATTATAAAGGGTATATCATGCATTATAATTATTCATAACATGCATTGTAATACATTATATCTTGTTAATGCATTATATCTTGTTAAAATGCATAGTGTAACAATGAATTGAAAAGTGTTATAATGTAGTAACTGTGGTTACAATTATTCATGAGACTGTACAATGCATTATAAGGTGCATTGCAAGGCATAACTAATGCATTAAAACAACTTATACATAAAGGCAAGTAAAGTGTTGTTTTATGTTGTTTTTATTCGTTATTAGGAATTAGCTTTTATAAATGAATTAGCTTTTAATTGTGGGGTAACCCTTATTCACAGTGACCTTGTTATACATGTTATGCATGTACTTGCTAAATAACAATAAACTATGCATAATTACATGCAACTAAATCAAGCCCTAATCCTAACCCTAGCCTGAAATTAAGTACATTTAATTAATTGATATATTACTCAGTACTTGTTTGTATGATTACACTTTAAATTACCCAAATTAACCCGTAGAATTATACCTGAAACTGAAGTGTAACTAATTTTTGCTTAAGCTTTAGTAATTTTGTGCGTTTGCGTGTTTGTAAATATGACTATTTAAGTTTGTTTAATTATTTTTTTATATCCTGTTACTAAATAAAAAATGTTTCAACTTAAAGGCACATTTTTCTAAATTTTCATGTAATATTTATATTTCCTTTATTTAAAAAAAAATATAGTATATTTAGTATATTTATATGTAGTATATTTAATATAGTATATATAATAGTCTCAGTCAACGATTAAAAAAAAACAAACTTTTCAATACTGTATGATATATTAAATAATAGTCTGTGTTGCAGCATAGGGCAACTTTTTTTGTAGTATTTTTTTTTTGATTATTTAAATATGCATCTGATTGATAATACTGCTAAATTGCTTTATTTACATTTATTTACAATTTAAAACTTGTTTTTTATTTTCAATAGATTGTCGTGCAGTTTAGGCTATATACTGTACATAGATATAGTAAATAATATATAATATAAAAATACATTTTCAATGTAATATCTTTTATTTTTTGTCTGATCATTAACAAGTTTATTTACTTAAAAAACTTTTCAGTACTGCATGAAATATCCATAAAACTGTGTAACTGCTTGCTGTGTTGACAAGCTGAAATGTAATGTAAGTACTTCATTTTATTATTTAACGCAAAAATAATTATTTAAAAAGATCAATCGAAGTAAAAATGATCTATTTTAACCATCATTTGAGTTATAGACATTCGTACCTGGGCGAAAAAGTTTTCATAGATAATGTGAGAAATTTACGTATGCATACAGTATATTTGCATCATTTGAATGTGCCTGTCATTGTCTGTTTAGCTGACGTTTCATAGCACACAGAGAACATTTTGATAGTTTTATGTGTCAGAATTGTTCTTTTGAGTTGATTCTTTGAATGAACTTGCTCACAAACTGAACTGAATCAGTTAGAGTGATTCTTTAACAGCTTGTATGTCTCATACAACTAATACAACCACATATGTCACCAGAAGTATAATGGAAACACTCGATGACGCAAACAAACTGATGAATTGGCTTTTTGAATCAGTTCATTGAAACAAACTGTTGGAAAGAATCAGTGAGTCAGATTTCCCAGAACTAATGCGTGGCGTTTGCTCAAAAGCTGGGCGCTTCGATTGATTCCCGATATCGATCCGGACGTGTTGTGGTTCGAGACTCTTGACCTTCCAGTGCTCAAGAACGAAGCATTCACATACAGCAACTAAAAGAGTTTATTCATCCGTCTAGAAGCATCAAAACTGCATTGGATCACATGTGCACCAACAAAACGCATGCACTTACAGTCTTTCTAAAGAGTTGCTTTAAGATAAGAAACCAAACTAAGTGAAGCTAAGTTTTTATGATCGATCTGTGAAAATAAAAAGGTTTTTAACCAGCACAGAGAACATCTAAGCTGTCTAGGTTTTTAGGATACGATTCTTGGAGAGATTTGATCTCTTAATGGTTTTTGTGGAAGGTCAAAGAGCAGGAGATCTTCTCTTTGGTCGCTCCCTCCTTGAAAGCGAACAGAAAGTACATGACTTTGCGCACCTTGGCCAGCTCCGCGATCCTCTCTCCGAACTCCTGAATATCCGCCTCCAGACACTTGATGGGCGAGTCCTCGGGATCCCCGGCGTTCCTCCAGAACTGGCCGATGGGCTCCAGCAGCTGTCTGGTCATCAGGTTGGTCAGATCGGGCGTCCAGAGCTGGCAGATGCCGGTGACGGTGAAGCGTCCGGTTCCTCGCAGGCTGGTGTTCCAGCGGAGGAAGCTCAGGTCCTGTTGGCTGAAGTCCAGCCGGTAGACGGACTCGTGTGGCAGCAGAAGCCGCTCTCCGTCCTGCCGCTTCTGACCCTTCTGCTGCAGCGACTGCACCCTCAGACGCATCACCTCCGCCAGCTGCAGGTCCTCAGCGAAGCTCAGCTCTGTTTCTGAACCCATGAGCGGATCGTCTCGGTGCGCTTGTGCTCTGTGTGCGACTGAATAAACTCTCTCCTCTCTCAGACTTCATTTTCCATGCCGCCGCTCCACCCGCCTCTGTGGCCCCACGGGGCAAAAAGCCTGGTTAGTTGGGGACTTTATTGTTTCTGCCACACAGGCTCTGAGCCTCTGGATGAGTTTTGGGAGCAGGAGGAGGAGCGAACCAACCGGAGATTCACTGCTAGTGTTTGACGTGTTGCAGCACTAGGCAACAGATGCTTACTGCTGCAAAACAAGCAAACAAAAAAAAAACTTTGAATTTTTGGTAGGGATTTGTTTTATTTTTTTTATGTAAATATGCATCTGATTGACAATACTGCTTTTATTTAATTTATTTAATTTTATTTAATTTAATTGTATTTAATTTTATTTAATTGTATTTAATTTAATTTCATTTAATTTCATTTTATTTTATTTTATCTAATCTAATCTAATCTAATCTAATGTAATCTTATTTTATTTTATTTAATTTTATGCTCACATTCCCTTTACCAAATGCCTATGGACATTTTACATAATTTATTTATTATTACTTTATTATTACTTAGTTTATTTATTATTATTATTGCTGTTGTCCTATTATTATTATATATAGTTTTTGTCTGATTATTTTTTTATTACATTTTCATGCAGTAAACATCCAACTATAGTATAAAATAAAAAATAAATAAATATTGCAATTAAATTTTTCAGTGTAAATGCAGTGCAACAAATGCCTCTTATGATTTATATATTCTTTACTTAGTTTATTATTATTATTATCCTATTATTATTATTATATATAGTTTTTGTCTGATTATTTTTATTACATTGTCATGCAGTAAACATCCAAATATAGTATAAAATAAATAAATATCGCAATTTAATTTTTCAGTGTAAATACAGTGCAACAAATGCCTCTATGATTTATATATTCTTTACTTAGTGTATTAGTATTATTATTTAGAGTTTATAGCATTAAAGTATTCTGAATTGAATGTTAAAATGTGCTTAACTCATGAAAATGTCCTTAAAATCGGTGTTGTTATTGTTAAGTAAAAGTAAAACTAATGTTATTGAAATAAAGTTGAAACAAAATATAAATATTAGATGGGAAAACTTAAAGGAAAATTAGAAATACTGCATTGGCAAGTAACTAGTACAAGTCAAGTACTAAAATGACTAAAACAAAAATTAAAATAAAATACTAAGATAATTATATTTAATAGTAAAATAGCATTGCTTTAAATAAGGTTAATTTATGCAAAACAATTATTTCATCAGAAATTAGTTTCCGATTTTCTTTTTTCTTTTTATGTTTTTCTATGCATGTTCTTGAGCTTTCACTGTATGAAGCTCTTATAATTCCATGTTTTTAAGGTTTTTATTCACCGTTTTTTCCATAGGTCTGTCAGTGTGCGTTTAGTTGCCTCCAGATATAAAAAGCAGTATTTCGTCTGTTCACAGGTTATCCCAGATTGGAAGGACCAGGAATGGGACAAGCAGAAGCCGGAGAGCTATGCTGGGATTTTTCACTTTCGGTTCTGGCGTTTTGGAGAATGGGTGGATGTTGTTATTGATGACCGACTGCCAACCGCAAACGGGACGCTCATCTACTGCCACTCTAACGACAGTAACGAGTTCTGGAGTGCACTGGTGGAGAAAGCCTATGCCAAGTAATTACCACAACCAATAGAAACAGAATAAATACAGGTGTGCACATATTTAAAGGGGTCATAGGATGCTACATGCACTTTTACAAGTTGTTTGAACTGAAATGTGTGTTGGCAGTGTGTGTACACAACCACCCTACAATGATAAAAATCCAACCAGTGGTTTTTTATTAATCTACTAAAATCTTTCCCCTTTCTCAAATCGAGCCGATCTCAGATGCCTGTCTGTGTGACGTCACACAGACAGGCCCCTCCCACGATAGTTTGATTGACAGTAGCGTTTCAGCACAGACTGGACTGGCGTATTAGCTCTGCCCCTGAGTGAGCTGTCATCAGTCCGCCATTGTTTCACCGCCAGAGCAGATGTAGACAAGAATGACTCCTAAGCGATTGAGGTGTTCTGTTGTTGGATGTAATAATGAACATAGCAGTCGTCGTTTACTCCCAACATCTGAGCCGCTGAACTCGCAGTGGATTATGTTTGTTTCTGAAGGGAATGCGCCCCTGATCTACATAAATACGTCTATGTTCGCACGAATCATTCGTGATCCAGCTTCACCTACAGAAGTGTGTAAGGTTTTGTAATGAAAACGAATCTTTGCAAACATATCAACTTGTGGAAAATGGGCAACCTATGACCCCTTTAATATAATATAGTATATTATTATGTAGTATATTTATTTATTTTAAAGAATCAAAATTGACAGTAAAGACATTTGTATATTATATGTAAAATGATTTCTGTAAAAAAGATTGCTATTTCAAATAAATGTTCTATTTATCAAAGAATCTTGAGGAAAAAAACAATATCATAGTTTACACAAAAATATTAAGCTGCAGAAATTGTTTTCATCATTGATAATAATAATAGTAGTAGTAATAATAATAAAAGTTTCTTGACACCAAGAAACCAAATCGGCGTAATATGTTACGTTATATGTATTTTTTCCAACATCCATAATAATAAGAATAAGACTACTTAAAAAAAAAAATTACAAATCTATTTTTAAATACAAATTAATGAGAAGCATTTCTTTCATTTACATTTAAAATGTAAACATTTATTACAGCACCAAATTCAGTGATAATAAGAATACGCCAACTTAAAAAAAAAAATCTAAATCTGTATTTTAAATACAAAGTCATGAGACAATTCATATATATATATATTAAATATTATTTTTTAATATAATGTTTAGGTTCACTAATTTCACTTTAATGCCAAAGAAAAGGTTACTATCAGTTAAAAATATGTATGTAAATATATAAGATATTAGTGCTGTCAAACGATTAATCGCATCCAAAATAAAAGTTTTTATTTACAAAATATGTGTATGTACTGTGTATATTTATTATGCGATTAATCACGATTAATCGTTTGACAGCACTATAAAATATATTTACAAATTCATGAAAGAAATCAGATGTGCTCCATCTGTGTTTTCATATTAGTGCTGTCAAACGATTAATAAAAGTTTTTGTTTGCATAGTATATGTGTGTGTTCTGTGTTATATGTATTATGCATATATAAATACACACACATGCATGTATATATTTTGAAAATATTTACATGTATTGTGTATATTTAATATATAAACATAACCTATTTTTCTGAAATATATCCATGCATGTGTGTGTATTTATATATGCATAATAAATATACACAGTACACACACATATATTATGTAAACAATAACTTTTATTTTGGATGCGATTAATCGTTTGACAGCACTAATTCATATATTTATTTTAATATGTATAATATGAACATGCATGAATGAACTGCTTCATTCCTCTGTGTACGTCATTTATCAGGTTATGTGGATGTTATGAGGCTTTGGATGGCGGGAACACGGCGGACGCTCTTGTGGATTTCACTGGTGGAGTGTCTGAGCCCATGGATCTGCTGGAGGGGAAGATCATCCAGGAGGAGGAGGCCAGAAATCAGCTGTTCGAGCGCGTGCTGAAGGTCCACAGCAGAGGAGGCCTGATCAGCTGCTCCATCAGAGTGAGCCTCATGCATCTGTGAGCCTGGAACACAAAACCAGTCTTAAAGTCCACATGAAATCAAAATTCAAGTTCCCCTTCAGGAACTCGAGCTGCGTCGAAGTCGCTTTGGGAACGCCCTTGCGTGACCTAATTTAACATTTTTATGATTTAATTAATTATAGCTTAAACTCATGAACCCCCTGCAGTTTCTTTACAAATCCCAGTTTGGGAAACCTTGACATTAATATAGTGTTTAATGCACTTTATGTTGTTAATAACAATAAATGGAATATATTTTCTTATAAAACGGAGAGTTCCGGTCCTTGATTCTGATTGGCTGAGCCACATTCGAAGCTGTTGTAAATTACTCTACAAAGTAACATAAATCTTTGTTTACGTTTGTGTGTTGCTCGGCAACCACTTTGTAGCAACCACAACTGTTTCTGAGGAACTACATTGTTTGGTGGAAGAATACTGTTTTTATTAATATCGTTACACTTTATTTGCTCTGTTTTATTTTGTGAAACCTTACTACGTATATGGAATAACCGTTTTATAAAAGCAATAATCCCCGTGAAGCCGTGGTTTACAGTGAATTTATAACAGCTTCGCGTCGTGCCTAACAACGCCCCTTTGATGTTATAAATTCACTGTAAACCATGGCTTCACGGGGCTTGTTGCTTTATTAGTCTGTTTTTTTTTTAATATCAATATGGTACATGATTATCCTATTTAAATCAGTGCAATAAACGAGATGGGTCAAAAGTAATCTAAAAGTAATCTGATTACGTTACCTAAAATGTGCAATGTAAGGGATTACGTTACTAACTACAATTTTTGTCGTGTAATTTGGAATCAGTGAATGATTTTTAATTTGTAAGTAGTCTACCCAGCTCTGGTCACGTCCCAGCCTCACGTTTTCATATTTGGATTATTTTCCCTAGGCCACGAGTCAGGCGGACATGGAAGCCCGTTTAGACTGCGGCCTGGTCAAAGGTCACGCGTATGCGGTGACTGATGTGCGTAAAGTGCGTCTGGGCACCGGCCTGCTGGCGTTCTTCAAATCAGAGAAGCTCTCCATGATCCGCATGAGGAACCCTTGGGGTCAGAGAGAGTGGAACGGAGCGTGGAGCGACAGGTTTGTGAACATCTGGAAGCTGTTGAGCGTTACTGTCGAGTGTGTGGTTTGTAAAGGAGACAACATTTGTGACCCTGGAGCACAAAACCAGTTATAAGTAGCACGGGTATATTTGTAGTAGTGCTGTCAAACGATTAATCGCATCCAAAATAAAAGTTTTTGTTTACATAATACATGTGTGTGTATTCGTACTCAAAATTTGTACTCAAAAATTGACCCTAATGACCGTTTTTGTGGTCCTGGGGCCCATTTGTGCATGATGCTCCTACATAGGTTTGCAGTGTTGTTATTTATTGCACTGTTTGTGCAATGAAAGAAAACTTGGCCTTATTTTACACTGAAGTTTTCCCCAGCCTTTCTCTGATGTAAATAGTTTGATTTAGGGCACAGAAGCACTTCAAGTTATCATGTAAACAACTTTCTCAATTGCTGGACAACATTCGCCTAATGTTAACAATTCCAGTGAATGTGCTAAACAGTTGGGAAGAGAAATGATTGCGAGCTAAATATGCTTCATAAAAAAAAGGATTAAAGTATAAAGGTCAATGTGCATGATGTATGACTCACTCCTGTGAAAAACAGATGCTATGGAAAAAACAGGAAATGTCAAGGCTGTGCGAACACAGCAATGCTTTGTTTCAAACCACAGATTGTGACTTTTAAATGCTGAATGTATTTTTGTGGTCATACTGCCACCTACTGGAGGACAAACTCAACATCAAGGCTCATATTTCAGCATCATGCAGTACATAATTTTTTTGCATGCTTTGCCTGTTATCTTTGAGATTATAGTCATGTTCACATTGCAGGGTTTTAAGAGTGAAACACACTTTTAAATGTTTGAGGAAATGCCCCAAATCAGGGTTTTTCAACCAAAGAGCACTTGTTGAGTAGAGACCTTATAATTACATGCAAATAATATATTTTTAATTGACATATTTTTATTATGCTAATGTGGCAAATTAATTAAAATAATCAGTATTGATGTGCAGGGTTATGAAGCATTTGAATTGTACTAAATGCGTTAGAATTTGGGTGGGACAATTATATACAGGTATTTTAATGAATTTTATCGTTGGTTGAAGGTAACTTAATTGTTGCTTTTTTAATATTGTATTGTTCTTTATTGTATATTTATTGTATTTTCCTTTCTATTTTTCTTTTTTTCATTACTTTCTTTTTTATGCTATTATTATTTATTCTTTCTGGTTTATACTTTACTGTATATTTTATATTTTTATGTAATTTGTATCATCCTAGTAAGTTATGTTTGTTCCCCTTCTACCCTGTCATTCTCGTGAGGAGTAAACAAAGTAAGAATTTCATTGTAATAGTACATATGACAATAAAGCTCTTGAATCTTATTGCATTTTTTCAAATGTTAAAAATATTTGTAAAATATTTAAAATATATATATATAATTTTTTTTGTTATTAAATTAATGTGAGATCAAAGAGTAAGTGGTGTTAGATGCATTTTCAGTTACCAGAGTCATTGGTAAAATATGAAGGCATTTTGGTTTATATACAGTGCCCTCCATAAGTATTGGGACAGTAAAGACTAAATTGTTATGTTTGCTGTGGAGTCCAGAAATCTGTAAATATGATTAAAAGATGAATATGAGACAAAACTACAGAATGTTACATTTTATTATTGGGTGTTTCTACAAACATGGATTTATTACCAAATAAAAAGGACAGCACTTTTAGAGTGTTGGAGGGCACTGTGTATGTATATGTGTGTAATATATAATACATGTGTGTCTGTGTCTGTCTGTGTTTGTGTGTGTGTGTGTGTGTGTGTGTGTGTGTGTGTGTGTGTGTGTG
>NW_015537954.1:310932-312355 GCF_001515605.1 Sinocyclocheilus anshuiensis
GGCGCTGTGTCCCGCTAACCACCGCACCGCACACACACTCTGCTCCGGTCCAGAGATACGATAGCACGGAGCGGATCACATGCACGAGTCGACGCAGACCACACAATGTATATGAATTCTACACAGAATGCTATATTTTATAGAAATGTGGATGAGATTGTGGCTGTCAAATGCGGCTTTACGGAGCTCAACGGCTCTGAACGGCTCTAGCCCAAGCTGTGATATAAACGAACGCTATTGGCTATTTTAAAAAGGGGCGGGGCTGCTTGATATGTCCCGCCCTGTCTTCCTGTTTCAGTTAAAATGACGTCAACACATAGAGTTACGCTGCGTGTTTCTAAGCATTTCAGGGGACCTTTAAGTCGCTGGGGTATATTTGTAGCAATAGCCAACAATACATCGTATGGGTCAAAATTATTGATTTTTCTTTTATGCCAAAAATCATTAGGATATTAAGTAAAGATCATGTTCCATGAAGATATTTTGTAAATGTCCTACCGTAAATATATCAAAACTTAATTTTTGATTAGTAATATGCATTGCTAAGAACTTCATTTGGACAACTTTAAAGATGATTTTCTCAATATTTAGATTTTTTTGCACCCTCAGATTCCAGATTTTCAAATAGTTGTATCTCGGCCAAATATTGTCCTATCCTAACAAACCATACATCAATGGAAAGCGTATTTATTCAGCTTTCAGATGATGTATTAATCTCAATTTCCAAAATATGACCCTTATGACTGGTTTTGTGGTCCTGGGTCACATTTGTGTTTCATGCAGTTATGTGCTGCGTCCAGAGCTGGGTAGTAACTGATCACATGTGGATTACGTAATCAGATTCCAAAAATTAGATTTAATTCCATTTTAAAATACTCGTAATCAGACTACAGTTGCTTTTTTATGGATTACATGATTACATATTATTTACACAACAGCAATAAATTATTCATCATTTATTGATTCTCCCTAATATCTCTTTTTCATCTTTTAAATGTTCCTTTCTGAAATAGCCTACTGCTTCATTGAGAAAGTCTCCCAGTTTTGTGGACGTTCACACAGAGACCAGTCATTATACACTACACTGCATTTGACCACTGATTTACAAAAATCATTTCAGGTTTAAGAAGTGTTTCAACATTGCATAAAATTCTGATGAACACATAAATTTTTATTTGAATTAGCACCCTGTAGGTTATTTAACCATATTTTTCCATGTCTTTAGAAGGCTTTTGTCGTTCAAACACATTAAAATGAATTCACAAATTCACAAATAACTTTTTTTCTCATCTGATCCTCTTTCACCTAATATATTTACTTAAAATCTTATTTTAAAATCTTAAGTCTATTTTAAGTATCATTGGTTATGGTCACATGACATGCGGGTAAACAAATAAAATATATATATATATATATATACATA
>NW_015537954.1:312558-315020 GCF_001515605.1 Sinocyclocheilus anshuiensis
AAATTATATCATTTTTTGCAGTAGAAATTGAATTAAAGCACTCTAATATTGTTTCTTCGTTTGTCTGTCTGTCTGTAGCTCAGAGGAGTGGAAGAGAGTGAGTAAGGGTGAGCGAGAGAGGTTAGGTGTGACTGTGGAAGATGATGGCGAGTTCTGGTGAGATTCTGCCCTGCTTTTGCTCTGTTTCAAGACTTTTTGCATTGAAATTGTGGAGGGCAATCAGAAAATGTTTAATGAAGAAATACTGCAATGAAATACAAACATTTCTGACTCGGAAAAATGCAAAAATAATCAGTTTCCCCTTAAAAATAAACAAATAAAGTATTGCTGCTGCTTCCATCAATGTGCAGTCTGTTTATATCTGTTAATATCCCAAAAAATGTGTTTTCTATCTGTGACATGCTGATGATTATCACATAACATAATTTAGCATTTTCAGTTTGTCAGTGCGGCATTAAAAAATGGTTTAAAATGTAAGGCTTGCATTTTTCTTAAAGCAGTTAATTAATTCTTCATTGCAAAACCACATCATCCTCCCTTTCTGGCATCTTTGCAAACTATCTATCTATCTATCTATCTATCTATCTATCTATCTAAAGCTGAATTATGTGCATGTGAAGTACATCTGATTGAAATGTTTTACTTCAGAATCAAACTCCTCTTAAAACTGTAAAGTTTGGATTTGCTACTGATGGTCGTTCTTCTCCGTCCTGCTTCTGTCCATTATCTTTCCAGGATGGATTTTGAGGATTTCTGCAAGTATTTCACAGACCTGATTCTGTGCCGCTTGATTAACACGTCGTACCTGAGCATCCACAAGACCTGGGAGGAGGAAGTGATGCGGGGCTCCTGGTGTCGCCACGACGACCCTTTAAAGAACCGATCAGGAGGCTGCATCAACCGCAAAGCCACGTTCCTGCAGAACCCACAGGTGTGTGTGTGTGTGTGTGTGTGTGTGTGTGTGTATTGTGTAGAGGTGTACTGAAGAGTGTTTCTGTGTTCTTCAGTATGTGTTCGATGTGACAAAGCCAGAGGACGAGGTTCTGATCTGCCTTCAGCAGCAGGACAAGAGAGCTCGATCTAAAGATGGCATTGGAGACAATGTGGCCATCGGCTTTGACATCCAAAGAGTATGTACACAAACACAAACACAAGTACACAAACCAATCTTTAAAAAAACGTAATATTACATAATTTGATTAAACATATCAATAAAACATCTCCACTGAGTTTTTTTCTCAAAAGAAGACTGAAGATGCACTTACGAAAATAAAAAACAGTGAAATATCAAAACATTCGGTTTTGATGACAAAAAGAAGTATTCAAAATGTACTCAGAAGTATTCAAACTTAACTACAACAAAATGTACTCTAAACAATAGAACTTAATAAATAAATATTTATAGTTGGCTTTATATCAGTCATTAATGACAAAAAAGAAGTATTCCGAATGTATAAAATAGCTCACTGCAAAGAGTGGAAAAATGTTCAAATAACAGTTTTTAATAAAGATGTCTCTTGTGCTTACCAAGGCTACATTTATTTGATCATAAATACAGAAAAATGGTAATACTGCAAACTATTATTACAATTTAAAGTGTTTTCTATGTGAATATATGTTAAAATGTAATTTATTCCTATGATGCAAAGCTGAATTTTCAGCATATAGGGGCAACACTGAGGAGAATTCAGATTCTATATATTTATTAGTTTTAGTGCACTCATCAAAATAACAAAAGCGAATGTCAAAAGATTCAGTTTTGATGACAGAAAGAAGTATTCAAAATGCATTTAATTTAACGTACAATCTGCAAAGGAGTGGAAAAATGTTCAAATACTATTTAATTGTCGATTTAATGTTTGCATTTTCTTCTGTTGAGTGTGAGTGTTCCTGGGGTGGCAGATGGGAATGTGGAGTGGAAGGATAGATGAAAAAAGTTTTTCTGTGTGAATTGTTGGTGGTAATCTCTATACAGATGGCTGCAGTTTGTAAAAGAGAGAGAGAGACACTAGTGACGTGTTGTGTAACTGTGTGTGCACATAAGCAAACACTTATGAAGGATTAATGAATGCATTAGTCTCTTTGCCAGACAGACAGCGAGCATGAAAAACGTCCATATGTGTTTGTGTGTGTAGTGTAAAGCTCATCTCATGAAAACCACACTAAATGGGAGCAATAAGTTCATGAGATGAGTTGATAAGTGCTTTGAGTACCTGCAGTGTTCAGAGCCCTGGGCTGTGTGTGTGTGTGTGTGTGTGTGTGTGTGTGCATGTTTATGTGGTTTATGAGGATACAAATTTGTATAATAACATGGGTATGACATAGGTATCACAACGAGAAGGTGATTTAGGAGGACATTTTCAGTGTCCCTGTAATTCAAAGGGCTTATAAATAATTCAGAATGAGTTTTTTTTTAAATCTAAAAATGCAGAAAGTTTCCTGTGAGGGGTAGGTTTAGGGGT
>NW_015537954.1:315140-315866 GCF_001515605.1 Sinocyclocheilus anshuiensis
AATGTATTGTTGGCTATTGCTACAAATATACCCCAGCGACTTAAGACTGCTTTTGTGCTCCAGGGTCACATATTATAATCTTCTTAAATATATACATAGTAAATATACACAGTACACACACATATATTAGGTAAAGAAAAACTTTTATTTTGGATGTGATTAATTGCGATTAAGCGTTTGGCAGCACTATATATTATACAGTAGTCTTTTGTTTGCGTCATGGATTATGGCTGTATTGATGCAGACTGTGTGGTGTTTAGGGAGCTGATGACAGACGAGCCGCCTCACACCTGCTGGACAGGGTGCTGTGGGTATCCCAAGCTGGTCTCACAGGTGCATGTCCACAGAGCAGATGGACTCCAGGCTCAGGACTCAGATGGAGGTGAGTCATGTTGTGTTCTCTCTGTTTCTTTACACAACAAACCCCTCACAGAAATGCTCTGGAGAACAGCATCTACCAGATATGATCTAGATATGAGCTAGTTTTCACTAACAATCTGATCTGACATGTTCATGATACACGCAAGACATCTGAGGTTATAAAATGTAAATTAAACAAATCTATTTCAAGATTTGCAATGGCCAAATCTTTAGGAATGTAATCTTTATTATTATTACTATTATTATAGTGTTTGTTATAACACAGTCATGATGTTTTATAAAACGGAGAGTTCCGGTGCTTGATTCTGATTGGCTGAGCCGCGTTCGAAGCTGTTGTAAATTACT
>NW_015537954.1:316355-325638 GCF_001515605.1 Sinocyclocheilus anshuiensis
GTGTGTGTGTGTGTGTGTGTGTGTGAGTGTGAGTGTGAGTGTGAGTGTGTGTGAGAGTGTGAGAGTGTGTGTGTGTCCAGATCAAATATTTTTGGCACAAAAAATTGCAAAAATAACCAATTTCCCCTTAATAATAAACATGATGAGTACCGTTAAAGCCTTGCTTTTTTTTAGCGAAGTGCAACCTGTATATATGTTAACATCTGAAATATTGTGTTTTAGGGTTTCTATCTGTGGCATGACATGTACTAATGTGTTCCGAATCATTCATGCATGTGAAAATGGGCTGAGAATTGAACAAACTGTTGTAATCTGACTCAAATTCAGACAGAAATCATGTGTTTGTGGTGCTTTTCTGCTGATTAAGTGATAATACAAGACTTATAAGACAAAAAATGCACCCATTTTGTAAGAAAGTGTGACGTGATCCAGCAGAACAGACACAGTTTTTGGAAAAAGCACACAAAATTAATAAGAAACAAGTGTTCATTCAGCTTATGGTTTAAGTGAGACGTGTTTTCTGAAAGGTGGAGCTCAACCGGACGTACCGCATGCACGCCATCCAGAAAACAGTGGGCAGCTCCATCTACATTAACTCCCGCAGCGTGTTTCTGCGCAAGGACCTGAAGGAGGGCCGCTATGTCCTCGTTCCCACGACCTTTGACCCCGGCCTGCAGGGAGACTTCCTGTTGCGCATCTTCACAGATGTACCTGCTGCCTGCAAGTAATACGTCAGAAATATATATATTATTAGTGCTGTCAAACGAGTAATCGCATTCAAAATACAAGGTTTTGTTTGCATAATATATGTGTGTGTACTGTATATATTTACATTTACATTTAGTCATTTAGCAGATGCTTTTATCCAAAGCGACTTACAAACGAGGACAATAGAAGCAATCAAAACAAAAGAGCAATAATATGTAAGTGTCGAAGCTGTTGTAAATTACTCTACAAAGTAACATACACCTTTGTTAACGTTTGTCTGTTGCTCGGCAACCACTTTGTAGCAACTGTTTCTGAGGAGCTACATTGTTTGGTGGAAGAATACTGTTTTTATTAATATCATTACACTTTATTTGCTCTGTTTTATTTTGTGAAACCTTACTACGTATATGGAATAAACACCCCTTAGCTGTTATAAATTCACTGTAAACCACGGCTTATTGGGGCTTATGGCTTTATTTGAACATTTTTTTAAGCATTTTTTCTATTGAAGCATTATATAAGTATTATATAGTTTTGAAAAATATATAAAACATTTACAACCATTAATGACTCTTAAAAGTGTTATAATCACCAAGTGAAATAAAAAAATATTTTTTTTCCTGACAACTTGCATATATTTGTGTAATATGTTTGGGTTGTGTAAACTACCGAGTTTAGGGTTAGTAAGATATTTGAATGTTTTTGAAAGAATTGTCTTGTGCTAGCTAAGATTAAATTTACATACAGTAAAAAAAAAAAAAGTGAAATATTATTACAGTTAAAACAGCTGTTTTCTATGTGAATATCTGTTAAGCTGTAATTTATTTCTGTGATGCGCAGCTGTATTTTCAGCATCATTACTCCAGTCTTCAGTGTCACATGATCTTCAGAAATCATTCTAATATGCTGATTTGCTGCTCAAGAAACATTTCTGATTATCATCAATGATGAAAACAGTCGTGCTGCACAATATTTTTGTGGAAACCGTGATGCATTTAATTTTTCAGGATTCACAGATGAATAGAAAGTTCAAAAGAACAGCATTTATTTGAAATGGAAATTTATCCAAAGCGACTTACAAACGAGGACAATAGAAGCAATCAAAACAAAAGAGCAATAATATGTAAGTGCTATAACAAGTCTCAGTTAGGTTTTTTTTTAATTGTATTTATGTGTTATTATTCACCATTTTTTTTATTTGTATATTTAGATACACACATACAGTATATATTTTGAAAATATTTTCATGTATACATTTATATTCATGTAATTAATATGTGACCCTGGAGCACAAAACCAGTCATAAGGGTAAATTTTTGGAAATTGATATTAATACATCATCTGAAAGCTGAATAAATAATCTTCCCATTGATGTATGGTTTGTTAGGATAGGACAATATTTGAAAATGAATGTTTTTGAAAGAATTGTCTTGTGCTAGCTAAGATTAAATTTACATACAGTAAAAAAAAAAAAAGTGAAATATTATTACAGTTAAAACAGCTGTTTTCTATGTGAATATCTGTTAAGCTGTAATTTATTTCTGTGATGCGCAGCTGTATTTTCAGCATCATTACTCCAGTCTTCAGTGTCACATGATCTTCAGAAATCATTCTAATATGCTGATTTGCTGCTCAAGAAACATTTCTGATTATCATCAATGATGAAAACAGTCGTGCTGCACAATATTTTTGTGGAAACCGTGATGCATTTAATTTTTCAGGATTCACAGATGAATAGAAAGTTCAAAAGAACAGCATTTATTTGAAATGGAAATCTTTTGTAACATTATAAATGTCTTTACTGACACTTTTCATCAATTTAAACCGTAATGAATAAAAGTGTCAGTTTCTTTCAAACAATAGTGTATGTTTTAACCTGTCTTAAGTTATATTAATATAATTTATTTTATTTTTTTTAAGTATGACTCAATTCACAATTTTACAAACTGAACTAATCTTGCCATACCGTAATGATCAAATTATCTGATATTTTGAGAAGTTTCCTGACACACGCCCTCTGTGATGTCATTTCCTGTTGGCATGCTTGTCACATGACAACAAAAACAAATAAACAATTTAATACTATTTTTAGTAATTATATTTAAAAACAAAACTGGTTATTTAAAAAAAACAAAAAAAAAAACTTAAAAAAACGTATGCCTTTTTGGACCAAAATACATATATTTCTACAAGAGCTCCTTAAGTTAAATTCAGTTTCTCTCTGGAATTGTATTTGTTATATATTGGAGTGGAGACAATATTTGACTCTCATGCTAAACACTTGTTTTTAATTTTTATCCATTTGGCAAAGAAATGTATATTGTTATTGTGTTCATATGTGGATGTCTCAAATATCTGCATTATTCCCGCTTGAGAAACTCACTTATGACACACATCAAAAGTCTAACTTTCTTCACTTTTTTCCCCTAATGTATGTTTGAGACTGTATCTGTATGTTTCTGGACATTGGAGAAACCGACGAATTAAAAAAAAAAAAAAAAAAAATGTAATTTAAAAAATGTCAAACTTTTATAAGTTCTTTTTAAAGAATTTCAGAATTTTTTACTGAGACCAACATGTTGAAAATGAGTGCATTTGAATCTGATATGTTTCAGTAAATTGCCCCAGAAGTCAGTTTTGCTGTTTTTGATCGACTGAATCTTCCCGTTGTTTCAGCGTCCGATCCGTACGTCATCATCAGCTGTGAGGGAGAGAAGGTTCGCTCTCCGGTGCACAAAAACACACAGAGTCCGGACTTTGACTTGAGGGCCGTGTTCTACAGGAAGAAGCCGAAGGAGCCGATCCGCATTCAGGTGCCGGTCTTTCAGGAATCATTAGGAATGTCGTGTTCTCTTCTGTAATCTGCAGTGTTGGGGGTAACGCATTACAAGTAATGCGAGTTATGTAATCAGATTACTTTTTTAAGTAACTAGTAAAGTAACGCATTACTTTTTAATTTAGAAGGAAATATCTGAGTTACTTTTTAAAATAAGTAACACTAGTTACTTTGTTTCCTATGTTTTGACTGACAGCTCTGGTGTTGCCATGGTGACAGAAATCGGGAATAAGTGCAGAGACGTGTGAACATGATCTTAATGTAGTTCTAGACTAAATATGAACATGTATTACTCATCTCACCTGCACAAAATCACATTCAGTATTCCTCAAAATGAATAAAAACAGTCAAATGCAAACTCAGAGTATTATAGAAACCTGCAATGATTAAATATGTTAAATACGACGAATATCATTTATGTATTTAATGCCATTTTATTAACAAATGTCTTTGCTGCTGACCTTCAATGATCCAATTCAACCATACTAATAAGCAAAAATGACACATTTGTGACCCTGGAGCACAAAACCAGTCATAAGGGTAAATTTTTAGAAATTGAGATTTATACATCATCTGAACACTGAATAAATAAGCTTTCCATTGATATATGGTTTGTTAGGATGGGACAATATTTGAAAATCCGGAATCTGAGGGTGCAAAAAAATCAAAATATTGAGAAAATCGCCTCTAAAGTTGTCCAAATTAAGTTCTTAGCAATTCATATTACTAAACAAAAATTACGTTTTGATATATTTACAGTAGAACATTTACAAAATATCTTAATGGAACATGATCTTTACATAATATCCTAATGATTTTTGGCATAAAAGAAAAATGTATAATTTTGACCCATACAATGTATTGTTGGCTATTGCTACAAATATACCCCAGCGACTTAAGACTGCTTTTGTGCTCCAGGCTCACATTTGTGTTTGATTTTTATTATTTCTGAATAGTGTTGAACTTTCTTCTCCTGCCTCATATTCTTCATGTGATTAGTTTGAGCGGCGCCCTCTACTGTACAGATGTGAATTTACATTTCCTTCAGCCTGAGGCGCATTCATTTCATTTTTGCTTTTACATAGAACTTTTTTATGTTAAAAACAAACAAGCAAGCCCCGCCCAGATTTAAAAAGTAACTCAAAAGTAACGTAACGCATTACTTTCCATAAAAAGTCACTTAGTTTTTTAGGGCGTAATGCAATATTGTAATGCATTATTTCAAAAGGAACTTTCCCCAGCACTGCTAATCTGCCTCTTACTCTCTTTGTCAATCAGATCTACAACAAGAACCTTCTGAAAGACTCGTTCATGGGTCAGGCGGTCCTGAGCGGCGATCTCTCCGACCTGCAGCAGCTTCACACGCTTCGCCTGCGGGACAAAGCAAACCGGCAGAACAACAATCTTCCAGGTCTGGTGTCAGTGAGCCTCACTACCAGCGACGTCCTGACCAACATCTGAGCGCTTTTCAGCACGCTCTGTGTCTGTGATTAATCGTGGAGTACTTTACGCACTTGACGTGTTGTATTACACTTATACTTACATGCTCTTAATTAGGGCTGGGAAAAAAATCAATGCATCGTGATTCTCTCTGGAATCGATTCTGAGCTTAGTTTTTAACAGCAGACGGCGCTCTAGGCTAGTTTTTAACCGCACACTCAAATGCTCACGTAAGTGGTTAAATGTACTTGCACCTTGGCTTTTATGCTTTTATGACGTGAGATTAATGTAAACACAGCCCACTATGAACACCCTTTAATTCGCTTCAACCTTTTCAAACTGTATGAATGATTATTTTATGTTGTCAGGAACTGCAAGCAAGCACAGTACGGCTGTTTCTAAAGCATGCAGTGCCATCTGCTGTTAAAAACTACGCTCAGAACCGATTCAAGAGAGAATCGCGATGCATAATCTCAGAATTGATGCAGAATAATTACTCGATTCGTGATGCATCGATTTATTGTCCCAGCTCTACTCTTTATCTCTTTGGAGTCCTTTGGGAATGTTTCTTGCAAGCGAATTTACTCGTTTACAAGCACTTTTTACAACCTAAAGAGACCGTTCGGCCAAAAATGTAATTCTGCGATCATTTACTCGCCCTCAAGTTGTTTCGATCTTCTGTTGAACATAAAAGAAGGAATTTTGAAGATTGTTGTTAACCCACGGTAGCCACTGACTTTCATAGTAGGGAAAAAATACTATGGAAGTCAATGGGTACCGTCAGCTGTTTGTTTACCAACATTCTTCAAAGTATCTTCTTTTGTGTTCAACAGCTAAAAGAAGAAATTCGTACAGGTTTGGAACAGGTGAGTGAATGATGACAGAATTGTCATTTTTGGGTGAACTGTCCCTTTAAATGTGTAATTTTCTGCTATATATATATATATATATATATATAAATCAAGATATTGTAGGACATGCATTTATATCAGTATATGAATTAACATGCAGTATATGCATATATCTAATACCACTATCTATTATTCAAGTATGTAGTTATGAATTCAGTTTTATATTCTGTCTGTTATCATAATTTGACCTTTCATCTGAAACGGAGGGTAAAGGGCTTCTTCTGTTTAATCTGTTTACACTAAATGTTGAAATATAGAGGGCAGTCCTGTTTTCCTCTTTCAAATATTTGCCATTATCTTGACCACATGTTGATTTTATCATGTTTTTGTTAAAGGAAACATTTCTCCAGATGATGAGGAGTTTTATCCAGTGTTTTCATCTGTTTACCAGAATCCAGGATTCATTTATGTCTCTAACATGGTGTTTGAAGTGAATATATCAGACAGACTCTGTTTAAGGAATGCATGATGAGTATAAATCAGTTTCAGAGCCATAACAGTGAATATAAATGATCACTTACAAATATTGTTTACTATACGTGTTAGCATCACTTGTGTAAAGACCATTTCTAACCACAAGGTATCAGTATGTCAACAGAGGAAGAAGCAGGGGTTTTTTTATATTTCAAGTGGTAATATGCACAAAAAATATTACACAGTATACTGTATAACAACTTCATTTTTAAAAGCATTTTCAGCCTCTTCACAGAATGGTAATAGTCACAAACAAACTTGAAAAATTAAAATGTCATAAAGCCAAATTCTACATTATTCTCCTCTGTTTTTACCCTAATAGCAAATGCCAAGTTGCTTTTTAGATGTGAAATATGAGAATCTCAGTACAGCTGTGCCATTTTGCAATCACTATGAACTATTTGCGTTTTGTTTTTTGTTGTTTTTCCGTTTCTTTGCGTGTAATGCTTGTTGTTTGCAGATGAAGATGTGCCTTATCAGAACGTGTAAAATAGCCAAAGAAATCTTGATCATATTCTGTATCTTTTTGTATATCTCAATTGTTTTTCTCTCGGTTTCACATAATGAAATAAAGTTATTTGCCTGTATTTCTACAGACACACGTGAAAATACTGTCATTTTTGGTTTTCGCATGTTTTTACATTGCACAGAATCCTGGAATTTTTAAACTGTTACTGATAAAATCATGGGCATTTTTGTAATAATTTTTTTTTTTTTTTTTGTAGATACGCTTGGCTCAAAAATATTGTATCTACTGTTTTGGAAGGGTGGAAATATTTATTTATTTATTTTACTTAAAGAAACAATTCATCCAAAAATGAAAATCTGAAAATGTCCTCATTCTCAGGCCATCCAAGATGTAGGCGAGTTTGTTTCTTCACGGGAACAGATTTGGAGAAATTTAGATTTACCAACTTAGCAATGGATGCTCTGCAGTGAATGGGTGCCGTCAGAATGAGTTTCCAAACATTTCATTTCATTTTTGGGTGAACTAGTCCTTTAAAAATTGTCACAAACATTTTTTTTAATCTGCCACTGTAACCTCATTTCCTCAAGCGATGAGTTTTGAGTCAACATGAATACAGCTGATGATGGGAATCATTTTGGGAATGAAAAGGAGAAAAGACAAAAATACATGGCCTTATTTAAACTGAAAAAAAAAAGAGGAACCGTAGAAACCTGGCAATAACATGTTCAGGTCATATTTCAGCCTAAAGAAAAATGATTTATGCACAGAGGAAAATGAAACCTTGTTTTTAGAAAGCCTGACTTAGAGGTCTAATTTGTGTTGTGTTCATGCATTATGGTAGTATTTGTTGCACTGCGTTTAACGTATGACTTAAAAACACTGAAGTAATAAAACACACAGAGCTGAGGATTTAAAGCTAACCAACATCTGAGAATTGCAAAAAATAAAATGTCCAGATGCACTAGGCTAAATTGTGTTTACTTAAATTCAAATGCTCTCGAAAACTGGATTCACATTCCTGAAGTAAAATTTAAACTTTTTTTTTGTTTTTTTTATCGATTTAAGGATGAAATGTGACTTTTCCATGAGATCCATAGATTAATATGCTAGAATGAAACCGCTTAAGTCCTTGAAGTTATCAATATTTGAACGACTGTTGATGCTTGTGTATATTGCAGTAGTAGGTTTGATCTGTTAGTTTGTGTATTTTTATTCATTCAGTTTATGGCCTTTATTTGCACCAAATATGTCCTTATATATTATTTGACTGACTTACTGTAACATCAGAAACTAACCTGAATGCATCCGTCTCTTGAGCACTTTTATGAGCAGAGAAACTTCTGACCACGCTTACTCTGTAAAGGCACCATATTAGTTTTATATTAAATGTTCCTGTAAAAAGTGCAGCGTTTATTACATGAATGAAAATTAAACCCGAACAACACTTTAATTTTGTTGTGATGTGATACTTGTAACATATATATAAAAATATATTTTTTGTGACAACATGTATCGAGGCATATAGTGAGTCTGCTAAAAATATTTTTATTTAGGCTACCAGTGCTGATGATAGAGTAACAAAAAAGACAAAAAAATATCATTCAAGATCAGTTTACAATCATATTTACAGACATAAGTTACAGATTAAGTCATAGAAATCACGCTAGGCATTGCATTTTCTACAGGCAGGAATGTTTTAGCATCCCATGATGGAGCACAAAGCAAGTATGGAAGCCCAAGCACGACTGCTAAACAGATGATGCGAGGAGCATTTGTTCACCTTTAAGCTGATCGCATTAATCAGAAACCTTGTATAATCAGAGGCTGACTGAGCACTTTTGTACTTCACATCAGCGACTCAACTGTCAGAAATTCCAGATCGTCTGTTTGGCTTTTTATCGTCTTCCTGATTGTAAATGTTTGTCAAATTGATCACATCATGCAAAGGATCTGACATCTTATATATTTCCAAAACACTCTGGATTAAATGCAATGACATGCAATTCATTTCACCATGCGTCATACCGCGGTAATCGGGCTATCTGCATCTGGGTCTAAAATAAGCAAATTCAGTCTTTAATGATAAAAACGAACTTCACAGAAGCAACAGAAACTGAACAATGGATTCATCTTATGCCACCAGTTCAGAAAATGATTGGTCAAATACTTTTGATATTTTTTAACAAAATATCACTATCATAACATTTTCTATGAATTACTCTGAGTACCATGTAAACACCACGGTACATGAATTTCATGGTACTGCCACAGTATAAGCTGCGTTTTGCCCTAGAATAAGAAATAATATATTTATTATTTTTAATATATATTAATATTATTGAAATATTTTTATTTGATGTTACTGTTTAATGTTTGACACATTTTCGAAAAAATGTCTTTAATAAAAAAATTGTATTTAATTAGTTAATTTTAAAAAAGGGGAAA
>NW_015537954.1:325657-325923 GCF_001515605.1 Sinocyclocheilus anshuiensis
GGACGCTGATGCTGGAGATGGACCAGACGTCGCTCAGCTCTGCCGAGAGTAATGAGAGTGAAGGAGGGTCAGACGGGGAAGCCATGCACAGGGGGGACATGCAGGGGGAGCTCGGGGTCAAAGAACAGAGGGTTCCAGCGGACGCCGTGGACCTCAGACAGCACAGACACACGCAAACATCACAGCACTGAACAACAAGGCCTTCTGGTGGGAAATCTGACTACTAATTCCCATACTTCACCTTTGCCCTGGGGAATTAGTTCAGG
>NW_015537954.1:325994-328933 GCF_001515605.1 Sinocyclocheilus anshuiensis
TACATCATTTAATACGTAATATCATTATAATATATAATAATGTGCCATAACACACACACAAAAATTACTTACTGTGTTCAGAAGACAAAAGTTTTTTGCATATTATGTACTGTGTACTATATTTTACAAAATATATTTCGCAATATGCACTAAATATTTCAAAATATAGAATGCCACTAATATGACCTTTTTATGTATGACCAATTATATCTATATAAATATAGTTATTTTGCATTTTACCTCCAGTTTTTAGATTTCTGTTGTTGTATCAGATAACAGGTCCTGGATTAGATGTTTGGATGCGGTTGAGTGCATTACATCATGAGTACAGTATCACACTCACTGTACTGTGCTGTAAACTGCAGATTTGGCCGCAGCAGCAGTGTGACAGGCTGCCGTTCTGAAAACAGCGATCTGGACGCCACATGCAGCATGACACGCCAAAAACATGAGCAACCAAAGATTCACAGCTGAAAGTCAAACTTACCCGTCCTGAACTTGCTGTACGGCCCGTTCTCATTCACCTGTCTGCTGCCCGACCAGAACGGCAAACCTCGCTCACGCCACCTGCAGGAGCAAACATTTATCATATAACTACAACAAACATGCAGCAGGTTCACAATGATTTAAGCCTTCAACTCAGTGGCGCAGCAAGTCTATGGAAGCCCGTTTCCGCCACTGAATAATAAAAAAAAAAGTTATTGAGACTTTCTATCTCACAATTCTGACTTTTTTTCACAGAATAGTGAGATATAAACTCACAATTGCAAGTTATAAAGGCAGAATTGCAAGATATAAAGTCACAATTGCTAGATAAAAACTCGCAATTCTGACTTTTTTTCTCGCAATTCTGACTTTATAACTTGCAATTGCGAAAAAGACTGATACGTTCTCAGAATTGCGAGATAGAATTGCGAGTTTATATCTCGCAGTCCTGACTTTATTTCTCAGAATTGCGACTATGTCTCACAATTGCGAGTTTGTATCACACAATTCTAAGAAAAAAAGTCAGAGTTGCGAGATAAAAAGTCACAATTACCTTTTTTATTTTTTATTCAATGGCGGAAACGGGCTTCCATTAGGTTTTCCATTTCTCGCTCCACACTCACTAATAAAAACAAAAGCTAATTTTTCAGCTTTTAAAAACCTGTTCATCACTGCAGGCAAAATACACTAACAGTCAAATTAGAGTAGTACAGTATAAAGTTATATTAATATAAACAACATACAGCTATTATTTGTACATCAGTTGTTGTGGAAAAGTATTAATACTGTACAGAATTTGCAGAAAGATCTTATATCTCGCAGTCCTGACTTTATTTCTCAGAATTGCGACTATGTCTCACAATTGCGAGTTTGTATCACACAATTCTAAGAAAAAAAGTCAGAGTTGCGAGATAAAAAGTCACAATTACCTTTTTTATTTTTTATTCAATGGCGGAAACGGTCTTCCATACAAGTCAGTCCTGGGCCCATATGCAAAAAATTATTATTAAAAAAAATTATAGTTATTTTTAAAGTGGACTCCAATTCAGTTAACTTAACTGGTTGTCTTTTCTGAGGCAAACAGCCGTTTTATTAACTGTATAAATGCTTGCAAATAATATTTAACATTTTCAAGTTTCAATTGATTATTAGTATTGCTCCAGCCACCCGATAATCACAGTAAGCTTTGTGCTTTGTTATTTTTAAAATAACAGTCTCAGCCTTTAAATTCTGTCAATTTTATCATGAAATGCAAACAATAAATGTGTTTTCACACTCTTTCATATGGCGTGAGATCACTGTATTCACCTCATTTCAAGCAGAATCAATCATCTCTTCCTCTTTCTACTAGTTACAGTGCGAAATAAACGAATGAATATCAGAAGGTGTCGAAAAAAGTCAGAGCAATTTAATAAAACAGCTTGTGAATCATCATAACAGTCATAACATAACATTTACCTCAGAAAAGCCAACAATATAAGGCTTTTTTTGCGGAGTACTGTATTTGAAATTTTATTAATGCAGTATAACACAACTTTATTCTTGCAATTTCAACTTTGTTCTAAAAATACTATGAATTTAATCTCATAGATTTAGTATTTATTTATTAACGTGGCACTAAAACGCCACTGTATTAACTAAACTACTGTATGCAAACACAATCTTGACACTGCACACAAAAAATATTTTTTTAATTATGCAGCTAGATGTGATACAGTTGTGATACAGTTTTTTCACCTAGCTAGCTACCAACCACAGTTTTTTTTTTTAAATAATGAATTATTTTATTAGGCCACGGTGATGCAGCATTTGCATGCAGTTAAAAAAAATGATGCAGTTCTACAACAGCAATATAAGAAATGCACACAAGAAATTATGGAGCCATGCACACTGGATAGGATGCAAATAATATGCTTTTTAATTCACTGCACATAAAATATTAGAATATTCAGATTAACCTAACAAACTATGATTTATGATTTGGGACATCCTGCAATTGATGCCGTTCTAATCTTGCATACTATATTTAAATAGACATTATGCAATTTAGATCTGGAAGGTCTTCAGAAATCCTTGAACGTGTGACGCATGTGCGTTTGATTAGGTTTTTTGGTTAGCTGAACAGAACTCACCAGTGGAAGATGAAAATAGCAGCGATGAGGAAAGCAGACAAAATGTCAGTCAGGATCCACATCAGACTGTATTCATCAGGAGTCTGCGTGAGAAGGAGAGAAGCGTGATTGTCTGACACGTCGGTCAGTCACAGGGTTTGATGTTTGTGATCTGTGCTCACCATGAGGAACAGGGGCCGCTGCAGCATCTTGAGTTTGTGCAGAGCGTTCGTCGTGACCGAATGAACCCCAGCGCACCACGCCAGCGAATACAACCACGGCTGGCTGATCACATACAGGTTAGTGCTGATGTTCACAGAGGCGTACTTTCTGAAATCACAG
>NW_015537954.1:329259-329457 GCF_001515605.1 Sinocyclocheilus anshuiensis
CACTCTTTAATTGTAAAAACCTTTCTCAGCAATGAGTCAGAAGACTTCAATAAAGACAAATTTCTGTTTTGAAGGAGTTCATTTGTATCTTCCTGGTAAAAATGTGGCTTTGTTTTACAATGCCAGTTAATAAAAAAAAGAGAATCAACATTTTTTCAAAGGAGAGGAACCATTCTTTAAAGACGTACAAACAAAATG
>NW_015537954.1:329896-330185 GCF_001515605.1 Sinocyclocheilus anshuiensis
AAATTCTATTAATTAATTAATTTTATTATATAATGCTTGTCATAAATATAAATAATATTTAAATTTATAATCGATTAATATATAGTATAATATAAAACAAACAAAACCGTAAATATATATAGTTAGGTCTATATATATTTGGACACTGACACAATTTTCAGAATTTTTGCTCTGTATTCCACCAGAATAGAATTAAAATTAAACAATCAAGATGGAATTGAAGTGCAGACTTTAAGCTTTAATTCAAGGGCTTGAACAAAAATATAACATAAAAAGCTTAAAAATAACA
>NW_015537954.1:330258-332886 GCF_001515605.1 Sinocyclocheilus anshuiensis
AATAACATAACGTGGGGTTTTGATTATTTGTATTATTATTATTTGTATTATTTGTATTTTATTTACAACATAGTATGATAAAAAGATACACAGTGAAGGTCAAGGACACATGATTGAACATACTGATCTGAACAAAAAATGTTTTACTTTATTTCATACATGCAGTCAGAAATTATAGTTTGCGCGACGCATTGTGTTGTGTTCTTCTTCTGAGGTAAATTCTGGGTTATTCCTCTCAGCGCGTCTTCTTCCAGAAACAAAAAGTAACCGGGATGAACTCTTCCTGTTTGTTTACGGAGGCGGTGTGGGCATTTACATGCACGCGCGTCTCACGTGGATGTTTATAATTTGAAAAGTGCGATCGGCTCATGGGCGTGACCGCATTAGGGATAATGAGTCATATGGATTACTTTAACAGAGAGTATTTGTTTTGGACGTGACTTACTTCATTTACAAGTAGACATTTCAAGCTTTCTATACATATATTTCTCATGTCTTTGAGGCAAGTATTCGCAGAGATTCAGGTTGTTTTATTTACGTGTCTGTGAAGAGAGGTGACAGAGACCGAGACGTTTGTTTACGCGGAGGCGATGTGGGTGTTTACATGTGCGCGTCTCACATGGATGTTTAGAATTTGAAAAGCACGATCGACTCGTGGGCGTGACCGCATTAGAGATCATGAGTTGAGACGGGAAAACTGGACATCGCGTTGGTTTCATACGAATTACTTTTAACAGAGAATATTTGTTTTGTTTTTGTTCATTTAAAAGTAGACATTTCAAGCTTTCTATACATACATTTTTCATGTCTTTGAGGCAAGTATTCGCGGAGATTCAGGTTGTCATATGTATTTGCGGAGATTCCGTGGAGAGATGAAGAGAGATGACAGAGACCGAGACGGCAGAGAGCGCACCCTGTTTATTTTCTTTATTTTACAAAAGCACATTGTTTTGTTGTTATTATTACTATAAACAAATAAAAGTAGACCCTTTACAGTTTCTGTGCGATCAAAAATGACAGAGTATTTTTAGTTCTTTTCGCGGTCATCAAGAAAATACGAGACAGACCGCACCAGTGCGGGCTTCGACCCCAGAGGGTTAAAATACAAAAAAAGTGCTCTGACCAGATGCAGCAATCGCTGACTATCGGCCGTACCTGATCTGCTCCTGTGACATGTAGCTATAGTGCAGGTTGAGTCGGACGATGTGCTCCTCCTGCAGCTCCTCGATGGAGGCGTGATCTCCAGACATCTGCTGCAGCTCCGGGTCCAGCTCCTGCACCAGACTCCTCTGATCGGCCGGAAGCCACAACACCTACCAGAAAACACCTCTTCAGCCATCCTTTCTTCATTTTTACACAACCATTTCAAACGGGAATGGTGAAATGCCATGAGGTTATTATAATTATTATGGCCAGTGTTGGGGAAAGTTACTTTTAAAAGTAATGCATTACAATATTGCAATACTCCCTTAAAAAAGTTACTTAGTTATTTTTTATGGAAAGTAATGCGTTACATTACTTTTGAGTTACTTTTTAAATCTGGGCTGGGCTTGGTTGTTTGTTTTTAATATAAAAAAAATTATTTTACAAATGTAAAAGCCCTTTCACAACAAAAGTAAAATGAATGCGCCTCAGTCTGAAGGAAATGTAAATTCACGTTTGTACAGTAGAGGGCACAGCTCAAACAAATCGCATGAAGAATATGACGCAGGAGAAGAAAGTTCAACACTATTCAGAAATAACAAAAATGAAACACAAATGTGTCATTTTTGCTCAGTATGGTTGAATTGGATCATTAAATATAATAATAAATAATATTTATTATATTCAATTATTCTATAATATTCTGAGTTTGCATTTGACTGCTTTTATTCATTTTGAGGAATACTGAATGTGTTTTTGTGCAGGTGAGATGAGTAAATTCATGTTCATATTTAGTCTAGAGCTACAGTAAGATCATGTTCACACACAACGGCTCTGCATTTACTCCCGATTTCTCTCAACATGGCAACACGAGAGCTGTCAGTCAATACATGGGAAACAAAGCAACTGGACTTACTTATTTGAAAAAGTAACTTAGATATTTTATTGTAAATTAAAAAGTAATGCATTACTTTACTATTTGGAAAAAAGTAACTTGTGTTATTTGTAATGTGTTACCCCCAACAGTGATTATGGCTAGAACAAAGAGTCCAGCTGGGGCTGATGAACTACCTGGCTGGAGTTAATGGAGGACTCGTTGTGAATGACCTCCAGCGTATAAAATTCTATTAATTAATGACAAAGGGGGACGTCTCAGGTCAAAGATCACCAGCCTCTCGTGCTGAGCAGCCAGATTCAATAAGTCCTTCAGGCTGGGGACCGTCTGGTTCTGGACCCGAACCCTCTCGTCTGCATCAAGAGATGAGACCGTGCCGAAAGGATCCCTCTGAGAGAGAGAGAGAGAGACAGAGACAGAAACAGAGAGAGAGAGAGAGAGAGAGAGAATTTTGAATTTTAACAAAACTTTTATTATAAAAAAACCCTCTTCTAAACAACAACACTCCTACGACACAGTAAAATATAGTGACCATGGACCACAAAACCAGTCATAAGGGTCAATTTTTCGAAATTGAGATTTATAATCAT
>NW_015537954.1:333117-341220 GCF_001515605.1 Sinocyclocheilus anshuiensis
AGGATCCCTCTGAGAGAGAGAGAGAGAGAGACAGAGACAGAAACAGAGAGAGAGAGAGAGAGAGAGAGAATTTTGAATTTTAACAAAACTTTTATTATAAAAAAACCCTCTTCTAAACAACAACACTCCTACGACACAGTAAAATATAGTGACCATGGACCACAAAACCAGTCATAAGGGTCAATTTTTCGAAATTGAGATTTATAATCATCTGAACGCTGAATAAATTTGGCTGAGATACAACTATTTGAAAATCTGAAATCTGAGGGTGCAAAAAAATCTAAATATTGAGAAAATCATCTTTAAAGTTGTTCAAATGAAGTTCTTAGCAATGCATATTACTAATCAAAAATTAAGTTTTGATATATTTACAGTAGGAAATTTACAAAATATCTTCATGGAACATGATCTTTACTTAATATCCTAATGATTTTTGGCATAAAAGAAAAATGTATAATTTTGACCCATACAATGTATTGTTGGCTATTGCTACAAATATACCCCAGCGACTTAACACTGCTTCTGTGCTCCAGGGTCACATATACATATTATACAAAAAAAAAAAATCACAATGTAAAGATCAATTCACCCTCAAAAACAGAGCACAGAGCCTCATTACAACACCAAATACATTCAAAAGGCTTATAATAAAGAACATAACTCTTGATTTGACCACATTAGAAACACAGCTACTATGTTCTGATTTACATTTTGTTCTATTTTCTTTTTCCCGCTTGTATAAATGGCCAGTTTTGCTTGGCCTAAAACAAAATTCAGAAGTTGACAAACAAATCTTTTTTTCCCTCACATATTTGAACCCCAAAATAAACATCTCCATAGAAAAGGTCTCATTACAACTCAAAAAACATTACTTACAACTAGAAATAAAGGTTGCAACCTACAACAGCTCGTAAAAGCATGAAAGATGGTTTCTTTATTACAGCAAAAAGGACATATAGAAGCAACCTCAGGGTTTAAAACTGAAATAAAAGCATTAACCGCGACAGCACTCTTGGTCAGCGGTGGTTTATATAAGGATCTCCACTCAGGTTTTGTGCTTTCATCCAGTTTAAAAAAAAAATAATCATGCCAGGGAGTATCAACTTTTCCATTTAAAACCTTTTTGCTAAAAACCAAAACACAAGACCTGTACAAAAATGCAGTAATGTGTCTTGATTTTTTTTTAATTACAGTTAAAATAATAAAATTAATTATGCTAATAAAAATAAATATTTTACAGTACAGTTGTAATTATGTCTTAATTTTTATAATCATAGTTAAAAATAAATATAATAATAATAATAATATAAATGAATAAAATTGTAGTAATAAAATGTAGATTACAACAGTAATATATTTCTTGATTTTATAATTATAGTTTAATAATAATAATAATAATAATAGTTATCATAAAATTTTTGAAAAATCTCAAGGGAAACGTAACAATACGGTTCCATTAGTTAATGTATTAACTAACATGAACGAACAATGAACAGTACATTTATTACAGTATTTATTCATATTTCTTAATGTTAGTTAATGAGAATACAGTTGTTCACCTCTTAGTTCATGTTAACTAAAGTAGTTAGCTAATGTTAACTAATGAACCTTATTGTAAAGTGTTACCGAAACTTCAAGTAAATATTTTAGGTCTAAGGTTTTCGGCTGATAAAACCCTCAGAACCCCTGTAACACGTCAAGCCGTCTGACAACAGTTTTATAGATCCTTTATAAGATCCAGTATTTTAGGAGCTCAAAGATAACACACAGTGAACCTTTCAACTACAATTCACAAGCCTCTCACTTCATCAAAGCCCTGAAACTCGGAAAGCCCTGAAACTTTCAGATAAAATGGAATCTATTATGTATAATTACCTTGAGAGAACAATATGTGTCTGGAAAGAATATCACAACATATTATAATACCCAGCTTTAAAGTAAAACAAATAAAAATAGTAATTATCCATTACTAGGCGCAAATACAACACGTCAAATAGCCAATAAATGATTAACAAAAACACTTAATGGAATAGCATACTATTGTTCTTACTCTTTCTTCAGTTTTCTCTATGCATCGAATAGCCTTTTATATTTGCTAAAATGTGCATCAGAGCACATGGCATTGAATCCTGCATCCACAATGCATTGCACACATTCACAGTCATTTGTAATGATTTAGTTTTTTAAATTCATGATTCATTACTTGATCATACTACAAAAGGATACTATTTTATATTTTATTAGTGCTGTCAAAGGATTAATTGCATCCAAAATAAAAGTTTTTGTTTGCATAATATGTGTGCACATTATTATGTATATAAATATACACACATACAGTATATATTTTGAAAATATTTAAATGCATATATTTATATTCATATAATTCATAATATATATATATATAAATACATTTAATATATAAATGTAACATTTTTCTTAAATATACACATGAGTAGGTGAGTATTTATATTAGCGCTATATTATCGCGATTAATCACATCCAAAATAAAAGTTTTTGTTTACAGAATATATGTGTGTGTACTGTGTATATTAACTATGTATATATAAATACACACCCACACACATGCATGCATGTACATATTTCAGAAAAATAGGTTATGTTTATATATTAAATATATGTATACATAATATAAATTTTATTAATATAAATATGTTCTAAATATATACATGCATGTGTGTGTCTTTATATATACATAATAAACATACACAGTGCACACACATATAATATGTAAACAAAAACTTTTATTTTGGATGCGATTAATCGTTTGACAGCACTATATTTTATATTAATTTATATCGTTTTTTTTACTGTGTATATTTACTGTGTATATATAAATACACACCCACACACATGCATGCATGTACATATTTCAGAAAAATAGGTTATGTTTATATATTAAATATATGTATACATAATATAACTTTTATTAATATAAATATGTTCTAAATATATACATGCATGTGTGTGTCTTTATATATACATAATAAACATACACAGTGCACACACATATAATATGTAAACAAAAACTTTTATTTTGGATGCGATTAATCGTTTGACAGCACTATATTTTATATTAATTTATATCGTTTTTTTTATTTAAAAAAAATCACTACAAATGCAAACTAGGCAAGAAGGTAACTGGATGCCACTTGAAAGCAGGCAGTACTCAGTACTGAATAATGCACATAGCCATCAATATTTTCATGTAGCTGCTAGTGGATGAACAGGACCCTGAGGTTGTGGATCATTACCTGAAGAAACCAGGATCCGGCGCTCAGCATCTCCAGCTCTGGCCAGGTGAACATGGCTGCTGGCGCGTCCGTCCGGTTGGGAAACACCTGTTGAATGTTAGTCGTCCTCCTCAGGGTGCGGTCATGCATCAGGAACGGGACGCCGTCATAACTGCAGAGAGGAGCATCGTGTGAATGTTTATGCAGCTGCTTCTGCATGCTATGAAATCCAATTCAGTTTGATTTTTACTTTCAGAATATGAAACAATTATGATTTTATAGTATTTAATTAAGAACAAAGCAAACAAAACAGTAACTCCAAGTCAATTTTTTTGCTGTTATTTTTGTATTTATATACTTTATTAATATTTTGAATTTTTTTTTGTTTTTAATATTCTCATTAGTTTTCTTTGTTTTTTTTTTATATTAATCTTATTTTTATTTCAGTTTTAGCAATTTTAGTACTTCACGTTACTATTTTACTATTTTATATTTTACGATTTTGGCTTCTTCCAACATATGAAAAAATTATGATTTTATGTTATTTAATTAGAGAAAAAGGCAAACAAACAAATATCACTCCAAGTAATTTTTTCTTGGTGTTATTTTTGTATTTATACTGTATACAATTACAGTTTTTATTATTATTTTGAATTTGTTTTTATTTTTTATTTTCATTTTACTTTTTATGTGCTTCTGTCATTTTATTAGTTTATGTATTTATATCTATTTTTTATTTCTGTTTCAGTTTTAGTAATTTTAGCACTTTAAGTTAAATTTATTTTATTTCAATCAGTTTGAAAAATCAGTTTGATTTTTACTTTTTCCAAAATATGAAAAAAATATTTCATGGTGTTTAATTTTTAAAAAAGCAAGTAAACAAAAATCAAAGTAAACATTTTCTTGGTGCTATTTTTGTAATATTTACAGTATATACTATTACATTATTAATATTTTTAATTTTTGTATTTTTAGTTTCATTTTCATTTTTTGTGTGCTTCTGTCATTTTATTTGTTTAATGTTTATATTTCTATTTATTTTCATTTCCATTTCAGTAATTTTAGTACCTTAAGTTCAACTTATTTTCAGTCAGTTGCCAAGGTTTGATAAATCAGTTTGACTTCTTCCAAAATATGAAAATCAAAAATGAAAAATCATTTTTTAAAAATTTAAATAGAGCTGAAATAAATTATAAATATTAGATTAAAAAAATAATAATAATAAATTAGAAATGTTGCCTTGGCAACTAACTGATATGAGTTTTAATTTAATTTAATATTTCAAGTTTTATTTCAAGTAACAAATGTTTTTATGGTTTTAGGCATCTATAATAACCCTGGTTGCAATGCATTATGGGATTGCATTTTCTGTGAAGGATGCTGCCTTAAAAATAGGCCAGAATGAAGTATCTCATAAGGCTGCATTATTTAGAGTTATAGATTATTTTTGCATATTGCAATCTTAAAACACAAAATTGCAGTATGCATCACGGAAGTGACAGAAGCCTGTGCATATTACTTTGATGCATGCATTTGGCAGATGCTCCTATCCAAAGAAATATAGATTGCATTCAATGTATACATTTTATTAATGCATGCATGGGCATTGCAAGTGGCATGCTTTACTGTTTGAACTACAGGAACGCCTATGAATGCATGCACTGCTGCTGCCTTAGCAGCCGTAAACGAAGCATGTTTCAGTGCTTTAAAATGCTTTTATGCAAATGCAGTGAGTAGGAACGGTTGAAGACACTCACCTGATTGTGACGTCCGTCTCCAGTCCCTCTCCTCCCGCTCCTACAGCCTTCTCAAAGGACATCTGGGTGTTTTCTGGTGCCAGCTGTTTGAAGTTCAAAACAACAACTTCAAACTAGTTGACAACCAGTTGTAATTGTATTTAAATGTTTAATTAAGTCTCCATTAAAGGTCAAAGAAACGATGCAACAACAAAAAAAAGTAAGAATCAGAATGAAACCAAGTCTAGTTTAATTTTGAAAGTGAAGTCAAACAGACATGGATTTTAAAGGGCATGCTGACATAACAAACCCACATTGAACGAACACCAGTGGATTTTATATCACACAAATATCATGAGGTAAAAATAGCAGACCATGGGCGCTCCTCTGTGGCCGATGAGGGTGGGAGCCGGCCCCAGCGTGCCCTCCTCTTTGATGCAGGGAGAATACATGCCCAGCGGCACCAGATACAGAGCGAAGAGAACCGCCAGGAACAAGCTGAGGAGAGCCACCTGCCTCACTGAGACACACACACTCGCCAATCAGTGTGTTATATTTTTTAAATAGGCATCTATAATAACCCTGGATGCAATGCATTATGGGATTGCATTTTTTGTGAAGGATGCATTCAAGGTATACATTTTATTAGTGCATGCATTGGCGTTGCATGCTTTACTGTTTGAACTACAGGAACGCCTATGAATGCATGCACTCGCCACAGTATAAGTGTCACACACAGTATGTTACACTTTTATAAAAACACATCGCACCTAAATTCTGATAAAGCACAAAGTTATTCATCCGGGATGTGCGTCTGTAACTACTTCATCAGCGGGGTTTCTTCGTTTCAGGCTAGTGGAATGGTACACTACTTAGGGAGGGTCTTAATACTGCTGGTGACAATTTTGGAGTCAGTCTAGCACCACCAACAGTTTAAAGTTTCAATTTATATGAGTTTATATGAACTGGCTGTCCAAAAAAAGTATATTTTTAAAAACTTGTTTTACTGCTTTGACCAAATTTTCCTCAAATTTGAGTTTGACAAATGCTTTGATGTATTGTACTTGGTTCAATAGTTATAAAATCATACATAAAATAGCTAAATACATATAAAAATGTAAACAATAGTCAATCTAATCACTTTTTTATTGTTATTTTTTACAAACAAACAAACAAATACATAATTTAAAAATGACCACCGATAGTGTGTCTTTGGTGTGCTTGGCCATGTCACTGCATTATTTATATATTTATTAACATATTTATTACAAATAAAACTGAAATACAAAATAAATCAAGCTAAATAGAAAAAAACTAAAGCTAATATAAAAAATGACAAAATCACATAAAAGAAACTAAAATGAAAACTAAAAAATAAATTAAATATATATAAAATATTTATTTAGTATATATATATATATATATATATATAAAATATTCATATTACTATTTTATACTGTTACACTCACCTGATTGTGACGTCCGTCTCCAGTCCCTCTCCTCCCGCTCCTACAGCCTTCTCAAAGGACATCTGGGTGTTTTCTGGTGCCAGCTGTTTGAAGTTCAAAACAACAACTTCAAACTAGTTGACAACCAGTTGTAATTGTATTTAAATGTTTAATTAAGTCTCCATTAAAGGTCAAAGAAACGATGCAACAACAAAAAAAAGTAAGAATCAGAATGAAACCAAGTCTAGTTTAATTTTGAAAGTGAAGTCAAACAGACATGGATTTTAAAGGGCATGCTGACATAACAAACCCACATTGAACGAACACCAGTGGATTTTATATCACACAAATATCATGAGGTAAAAATAGCAGACCATGGGCGCTCCTCTGTGGCCGATGAGGGTGGGAGCCGGCCCCAGCGTGCCCTCCTCTTTGATGCAGGGAGAATACATGCCCAGCGGCACCAGATACAGAGCGAAGAGAACCGCCAGGAACAAGCTGAGGAGAGCCACCTGCCTCACTGAGACACACACACTCGCCAATCAGTGTGTTATATTTTTTAAATAGGCATCTATAATAACCCTGGATGCAATGCATTATGGGATTGCATTTTTTGTGAAGGATGCATTCAAGGTATACATTTTATTAGTGCATGCATTGGCGTTGCATGCTTTACTGTTTGAACTACAGGAACGCCTATGAATGCATGCACTCGCCACAGTATAAGTGTCACACACAGTATGTTACACTTTTATAAAAACACATCGCACCTAAATTCTGATAAAGCACAAAGTTATTCATCCGGGATGTGCGTCTGTAACTACTTCATCAGCGGGGTTTCTTCGTTTCAGGCTAGTGGAATGGTACACTACTTAGGGAGGGTCTTAATACTGCTGGTGACAATTTTGGAGTCAGTCTAGCACCACCAACAGTTTAAAGTTTCAATTTATATGAGTTTATATGAACTGGCTGTCCAAAAAAAGTATATTTTTAAAAACTTGTTTTACTGCTTTGACCAAATTTTCCTCAAATTTGAGTTTGACAAATGCTTTGATGTATTGTACTTGGTTCAATAGTTATAAAATCATACATAAAATAGCTAAATACATATAAAAATGTAAACAATAGTCAATCTAATCACTTTTTTATTGTTATTTTTTACAAACAAACAAACAAATACATAATTTAAAAATGACCACCGATAGTGTGTCTTTGGTGTGCTTGGCCATGTCACTGCATTATTTATATATTTATTAACATATTTATTACAAATAAAACTGAAATACAAAATAAATCAAGCTAAATAGAAAAAAACTAAAGCTAATATAAAAAATGACAAAATCACATAAAAGAAACTAAAATGAAAACTAAAAAATAAATTAAATATATATAAAATATTTATTTAGTATATATATATATATATATATATATAAAATATTCATATTACTATTTTATACTGTTTTAATTCATTATTTTAATTTATTATCACTAGGATTGTGTGTCATTGCTGTGCTTGGCCAAGATTTTGCTTTATTTATAGATTTGATATTTGTATATTTGTGTGTGTGTGTGTGAGTGTGTGAGTGTGTGAGTGTGTGTGTGTGTGAGAGAGACTGTGTGTGTGTGTGTGTGAGAGAGACAGTGTGTGTGTGTGTGTGTGTGTGAGAG
>NW_015537954.1:341346-343983 GCF_001515605.1 Sinocyclocheilus anshuiensis
TGTGTGAGAGTGTGTGAGAGTGTGTGTGTGTGTGTGTGTGTGTGTGTGTGTGTGTGTGTGTATACAGGACATTATCCATTACTTTTACAGACATTTCTATTAACTCTAAAAACACAAATCCATACAGTGCAAAATTCAAAATACAGGTAAAAAAAAAAAAAAGAAATTTCCTTCATTTTAATACAGTACATTGTTCTCAATTTCTACTGTTTTTTTAGGGTGTCAACATAACTGAAGCTGAGCTTTTACAACCATTATTTTCAAAAGTTTCAGGGTTTCTGATCTGGCCAAAACTGAGTCAACATATTCCACCATCACGGCCAAATTCACGAAGCCACTGCAATCATTTAGCAGCCTGAATAAACGTGGGAATTACAGAAAGAGAAGAGCTACTGATAGGCCCAATTAGAGAGCATGATGCATGTGTATACGGCTCAGAGAGAGAGGCGATGTCGGGACAAAGGGCCGGTGTCTCTGGATGGAGGCGAGGGTCACACAGCTGCTGTGAGTTCAGCCTCGATCCTCATGCCTTCATTAAGAGCGACGAGAGACGTGACTCAGACGCAGGAGCAAGTGCTGCATCATCCTCGCTTTTCACCATAGTCTAACAACACGGTGACGAGGACAGATGCAACAGCTGTGAGAACAGAGACACTGAATGGATTCGAGTCACTGATAAAAACAAAACTACGCAGTTTCCATTCACCTGAGAGCAGAATGATGATGATGCTGACTATGGTACTGAATCACCTGGCCATTCACCTTCATGCTTTTTGTTGTTTACAAGTTATACTACTCCAACTTTCAAGACCACATGTGGCACACCTCTAGCTTTGAAATTAAATTGTTTGAAAAACCTGTGGTGTTTTGCTGAAAAATCATATATAAAATGTCCTTTTAAACACTAAACAAAAACTGTTAAAAAATTTGAAATAAAGCTGAAAATAAAAATATATAAATAAAAATAATAAAAATGTTGTCTTGGCAACTAACTACATTAAATAGAAGTACTGAAAAAATAAAATAATAGAAATTGTATATATATATATAAATTAAAGTCAGTAAAAGTAGGGCCCAATGCCCTATTAATATGAAGGAATCTTCCGTATTGATTTCACTGGGGGGGGTTCTCATATTTTGAATTATGTAATGCATCGCGCTGTGTTTTAGGGTTAAAAGAAAAGGAACATTTCATGCCAGAAAATTACCAATAACTTTTCCATTTTACTGTTTTTTTTTTTTTTTTACAGTTTAAAACTAAAATAAGTTAAACAGAACAAACAAAAAAGACAAGCACATAAAAAACACTAATTCAAATAAAAGCTGAAAATATAAAAATATAAGCAAATTAAAAATATGAATAAATAATAGTATATTATCATATATATTATATATATTATTATACATAGTATATTAGTTCTTCCTGACAGGTTTCATTAAATTGAAGGGGGGGGGCATTTTTGATCAAATTGGAAATGCTTTGAAGTTAGCAAAAAGTCTGAAATTACTCGCAGCTCCTTTAAATATATGGATGGGGAAAATAAAGTATATTAAGTTGGTGTGCTGCAAAACAAAAAACAAGAATGTCAGCTAAAAGCATGTATATTGCATTATATTGTTCAACACTGGAGACTGGTTCGAGACCAGCAGCTGCGGAGCCCAGAACCACCGTTCCTGTTGAAAACAACTAGATGTTTGCTGGCTGAAATAGGATATGACCAGAATCACTATGCATTTTCATTTGCTGCCAGCAGTGACCAGGATCACGTACCTCTCTTGTTCATGCGAAAGAAGTGTAAGGCTATCGGCCAGGACAGAAATGTCATTAGAGAAACTCCGCCCACGTGGAGAAACGGCGCTGAGACCTGCAGCACAAACACACAAACACAAACACATTACAGGAACTGTAGCGGAGGTAAAGTGGAAAGATTGTCAGTGACTCACCTGAAAAGAAAGGAGCAGCGTCATCCATTCTTTGCTCCATAAGTCAGAGAGCACAGCTGTGGCACTGATCGAGAAGCAGAGAGTCACCAGGATACCAATCTGGGCAAAATAATACTAATTATAGCAGTGCTGCATTTTAGCTTCACTTCAGACTTTAGACTACATTTTGAATGAGTTTCGTGCTTACATTTTCTGTTTCTATTTGTGATCTTGGAGCACAAAAGCAGACTTAAGTCACTGGGGTATATTTGTAGCAATAGCCAACAATACATTGTATGGGTCAAAATTATTGATTTTTCTTTTTATGCTAATAATCATTAGGATATTAAGTAAAGATCATGTTCCATGAAGATATTTTGTAAATGTCCTACCGTAAATATATCAAAACTTAATTTTTGATTAGTAATATGCATTGCTAAGAACTTAATTTGGACAACTTTAAAGATGATTTTCTCGATATTTCTTTTTTTTTGGGAAACTTCAGATTCCAGATTTTCAAATAGTTGTATCTCAGCCAAATATTGTGCTATCCTAACAAACCATACATCAATGGAAAGCTTATTTATTCAGACACACTAAATAAAAAATATTTTAAAATAATTCAATTTAAATTTAAAATAAATTAGGCAAAAACTACAGCGAATGCATAACATTTTTCTTTCAATAAGAGCAAACTTCATATATATATATATA
>NW_015537954.1:344553-348128 GCF_001515605.1 Sinocyclocheilus anshuiensis
CATATATATATATATATATATATATATATATATATATACACACACACACACACACACACACACACAAATATAATGGAGTTGAATAGGGACATGTAAATTATTTAAAATTCAAAATATTAAAAAAAAAATGTACTGTAGTAGTTAAGTTTTTCTTGTGCGTTTTATTTTTTATTATATGTCTATATAGCTTTTAGTCATTTTCATTTTTAGTTTATTTTATTATATCGAGATGTTTATAAAATAAAAATGAGAAATGTTGCAAAGGCAACTAGCTGAAATTAAAAAAGTCTAGTTTTACATATTTTAAATATATTTTATTTTTATATATTTTATTTCAGCTAAATTTATATTTTCAGTTTTTTTTTTTAACCATAACAATCCTGCAGTGTTAACTAAAACTGAAACTATTAACTAAATTGTTGTTGAATGAAATAAAGCAGAAATAAAAGAAACAAATGAATAAAAAGGAAGCTTAAACTTAAAGACCTGTCTTGGCAACAAACTAAAATAATATAAGTACTAAAATTTCTGAAAAATAAAACTGAAATAAAAAAACTACTAAAAATACCAAAAGCAAATAGCAACATTTCTAAAATGAACATTCAAATAAAATAAAAAAACTGAAAAATAATTCAAAATATTGAAAACACAATCCTAAAATAGCAATAATATCTAGTTTTTCTAAAAAGATAAAATAAAATGATAGCACAGCAAAATATTTCTGGCATTTTGGCTAATGTTGGAGCCTAAAACCACAACAACATTTGTGTTAAGAGCGAATAAAATACAATTTCTATTAATTACAGCAGCCCCCGAAATTACACTTTAAACTGACGTATATTTAGCGAAGCTCTATTCAGCATTAAAAACTTATCATCATAAATGATTTAATCTTAGGTTCAACACAATCTGTGAATCATCTGAAGCTGTTTCTCTGGTAACGCAGATATGGGATGAATACAAATATGCGAGACGATGAACGATGAAGAGATGCTTCTTTGATCACCTTGTGGCTCCAGTGCAGGTAAAGCCTCTGTCCTTCAGAGAGAAGACACACGGCCAGGACCTGCACAACATCAACACAACATTAGCATCAGGAGAAAGCCATACTGAAGTGCTCTGCTCTGCTGCAGTTCACGGTTCTCACCAGCAGGAGGGCGATGTAGGTGAAGAGAGCCGCGGCAAGCACCAACAACACCACCGACCACGGGAACCAGAAGCCCAGCTTCCCGAAGCTAAACCTGCAGGAAAAAGCACAGGCTTCAAGAACCAATAGACCAATCAATGAATCTATCCAACCAAGGTCATTTTCAGGGATTGGTGGCATTCCTATCTGAATATTTAATTTAAAACTTGAATAAATATGAAAATAATGGAATGATAAGAACTGTCAGCAATGCCAATGCTAAATGTATGATAAAACCATCTGCCAAAATGCCTCTAAATTGTGTTGATTTTCATGCACACCATTAAAAAAAGATCAAACTATTATTTTTAAAGGTCAATGTGACATCAAATGCATTTTTAATTTTAAAAGCATTTGCTAAATGAATAAATGTAACTGGTTAAAAGTCCAGGAACAAATGACAAAGAAAATTCAAAAAAATATTTTGACAAAAAATACAGTGAATGCATGACCTTTTACTTTCGATAAAAGCTAAATTACATTTTTTTTTATCTTATATAAGTTATTCAAATATAATGGAGATGAATAGGGACATGTAAACTCTTGATATTCTGATTAAAAATTAAAAATAAAATGAAATTGTTTTTTAAAAGTTTATCCATGCATTATATGTAAAATCAATCAAGTAATGTAATTATATAATTAACAAGCCATAGGGACACACAAAATAAAAATATATATTTGTAAAATATTTTAGATGGACTACAGTTGAATGCATTACATTTTATTTATGTAATACATAATTTTATATAACCCATTCGAATAGGGACATGCAAACTCCTGCTACTCTGATGAAAAATATTTAAAAATAAATTAAACGGTATGTGTAATTCAGATAATGTAATTATATACTTAATTAGCCAGAGACACACACACAATTTAAAAATTCAGATTTTTTTTTTTTTTTTTACATATTTCGGACAAATATGCGAATGCATGACATTTTGCTTTCAATAGAAGTATTTATTTATTTTTTTTATTTTATATAACCCATTCAAATATAATGGAGATGAATAGGGATGTGCAAATTCTGATGAAAAATATTTAAAAATAAAATGTATGGAGTATTTTTAGTTTATCTATGCCTTATATATGTCAAATTAATCAAGTAAAGTAATTATATAATTAAAAAGCCATAGGGACACACAAAACAAAACAAAAATAATAATAATTAAAAAAATTAAATGCAATTTTGTAAAGGTTTTTCTATGCCTTATATAATCAAATCAACCATGTGATGTATAATTAAGCCACAGGGACACAAAACTAAAAAAGGATTATTCAAAAAAGGAAAAAAATTTATCTTTTTTTTAGACAAAAACTATAGTGAATGCATGCTATTTTACTTTGAATAAGAACAAAATTAATTTTTTTCAAGTGTATATAACCCATTCAAATATAATGGAAATGAACAGGGACATGCACATTTTTTTTTTTAAATGTAGCGTTTTTTTTCTATGCCTTAATCACGTAATGTAATTATATAATTCAGAAGCCATAGGGACACACAAACAGCACAATTTTGCCAGAACGCCAGAAATGTTTAAATCCATCTGTGTGTCCATCCCGAGACACTCACCAGTCAAAGTCGTTGTAGTCATTCTGCACCTCACTCCAGAAGTACAGGAATATCAGGGTCAGGAAAAACGTTACGATGAGCAGAGCGAAACTACTGCACTCCAACTGTAAAACAGAGCCATCATGAACCAATCACTCAACACAGCGGCCCGAGTCAGAAATGCAGGAGGAGGATGAAACATGGGGCTAATACTAACTGTGCAATTCATATAGTTGATTAGGAGCCGTCCAGCGCAGCAATCATACAGTGAGTCATCAGCCGCTTTTAAATGACTCAATGAATGATGCTTTCTGAGTCAGAGCGCAAACCGCAGCACACTCAGATGACGGAGTACGACTCCAAGGGGAGCTTGTTTATCTGCACTGAAAATATATTTACATTTATATTTACAGATATTCTGGTGAAGGGGAAATATTCACAGATTTAGACGAAACAAGCCCCTTGAGAGAGAACAATATGTTGGTACTTCATATATGTAATGTACTTTATCCCAGCACGCACTTATTTATTCATCTTGATTTAAAGAAATATATCACTTTGCATTTGCTGACATAAGTTGCTGTTTTTTCAATGTAGAACAGGAGGTCATGTGTTTATTTCATAGTGAAATAATTATATATTTATTTATATTAATTATATAAATATCAAGAATATTTATTTCATTCTTGATATTCTGATGAAAAACAAATAAAGCAGTGCTATTTTAGTAGCAGTTATACTAAAATAAAGGTGCATCACGATGCCATAGAAGAACCTTTGTTGTAAATGGTTCCATAAAGAACCTTTAACATCTGAAGAACCTTTCTGTTT
>NW_015537954.1:354112-360394 GCF_001515605.1 Sinocyclocheilus anshuiensis
AATTGTGTTCAGCACGGTGGGCCGCATTTGAATTTGTGAAGGGCCGCAGGTTGAGAACCACTGTTCTATGGCATCGCTGTGAAGAACCTTTTAAGCACCTTTACTTTTAAGTGTATATATATACACACACACACACACACACACACACATATATACACAGTAGCAACATCTAATTTGTGTTTTTTTTTATAAAAGTTTTTTATAAAACAATTTATGTAGTTTTATATAGTTAAATAGTTTATGTATAAAACATTATATTTATGTCTTCCGCTATTTCAATTCGCAAAATATTTCAGCTTAATTTCAATTAACAGGTTTTTATAGTTTTAGTTTACAATAATAATAAAGGAACAGAGATATATAATTATTGAGAGACTAAAATAAATGCACAGTTTTTTTTTTTTAGTTAATCTATGCCTTATATATTAAATCAGTCAAGTAATGTAATTATATAATTAATAAGTCATTTTAAAAAATCTGAAAATATTTTTACAATATTTTAGACAAAAACAAAAGTTTCAATTACATTTCAGTTAACAAAAAGGTTTTTAGTACTTTTAGTTTACGATAATATTGCCATATTATATTGCCAGTATAACAATGTGATAATCTACAAAGCATAAAAATACACAGTGACAGCACACAGAAATATTACGGAAAAATTTTAATTTTTCTTCATTTGCTATTGATACTGTTCATTACTGTATGAAATGTTACATTTTTGCCTCAGTCCAAAGACTATAGAAATACAAAGACGGTTCACTCCTGTATTTATGAATGGGAGAAACTGCAACACGAAATATGGCAGAATAGTCCCTCCTTCTAAATGAAAGAGCCAATCATTGATTGGTAAAGTCACTGCATCACTGCAATCCGGTTCCCATAGAAACCTGAGCTAGACCGGCCAATGCGCGATATAACTGTGCATGCGCATTGGCCGGTCTAGCTTGAAAAATAATAATTTTAAAGGCTATTTGAGCATAAGAAACAACATTCAAGGGACAGTTCATTTTAGATTTTGTTGCTATTTCAGATATTCGAAATATGTACTTTAATTGCATTTCAGATATTTGAAATATGTAATTTAATTGCGAGTTCAGCGAGCAGTTTTTGACATTTCAGGATTCCCCAAACATTCATTTAGATAGGGCTTTCCTTGAAAGGGACTTTGCTCAGTCAACTCGTTGCAATGCATGCTGGGATTGTGAGAAATGCAACCAAAATAAAAATCTTATAAAGCAGAATTATGTTGCTGTCCATCTTTTTGAGCATCCCAGCACCAAAACATGCAGTGCTGTGATGCCTAAACATGCGTACGTCTATGTAGGCAGCTCACTGTGTTTTGGAACAAAACTTGCATGGGAACCATTACTGCAGAAAAACGTAAGCAGGAGTGATTCCAAGCACCGTAATGATCCCGTTTCCTCACCCAACTGCAGCAGCATTCCCCCGGCTGGGCTTTGGCGCGCTGGTAGCGTCTCCACTGGCAGCCGTACAGACCGGCCAGACACGAGACAAACGGCTGGTGCTCATAGCGCTGCAGCAGCTGCCGCCGAACCACCTTTAGCTTCCCCAGCTTCAGTCTGGACAGCTTCAGTCAGCCCATGGATCAGCCGCTCCCCTGCATTGAGCAGCCCGGAGCAGACGGATGACAGGAACCGAGCAGACGGATCAGGATCTGCCAGAGACAAAGAGAACGAGGCCGTGATTTTGCCAAGTAAAACATGTTCCTGGATCAACATTACGGTCCAAAAATATAGACTTAAACCAATCCCTACCCATAATTTATTCCTAAAATCAGTGTGAAATTATAGCTGATTAACAAGGGTGTAGAAGCACCCAACCCTGATCGTAAGCCTAAAACAGATATTTCCTTAAATAGTTATCCCTCAATTCTGATTGGCTGATTGGAATGTTGTTCCAGGATCAACAAGGCTGTTGATCCAGGAACATGTTGTACTTGGTGAAATCACGCTCACCCAAAGAGAACGAGGCCATGATTTTGCCAAGTAAGACATGTTTTGTTCTTTTGTTGATCCTGGATCAACATTATTGCCCAAAAACATAGACCTAACCAGGGGTTAAATTGGGATTTGTTATGTGGGGCTCTGTGGTTTCAGGCTTTTGAGGGGTGCACACGTGTGTGCAAAGCCTACAAAGTCTTATATCAATTGACAAACTGTAAAATATAACAAGTTGAGAGAGCCCTCTGGTATGAACACTTACATTTAGACATTTAGCAGATGCTTTTATCCAAAATGACTAACAAATGAGGACAATGGAAGCAATCAAAATCAGCAATTGCAACAGCAATGATAGGCAAGTGCTATAAAAAGTCGTTAGTTTAACGCAGTACATGTAGCAAGGTTTTTTTTATTTTTTATTATATAATAAATAAAGAGAAAACAGATAGATAAGAATACAAAAAGAATAGAGAAGCTAGTGTTAGTTTTTTAAGAAAACAAGCAGTTAGTAAATGAATAGAGTACAAGTCTAAAAGGGGCACGTTTTTCTTTCTTTCTTTCTTTCTTTCTTTCTTTCTTTCTTTCTAAAATGCTGATCAAAATCATTCTAGATGCTGGCGGCGTGCAAAGCTACATCTGTCTGCAGGATTTTTAAAATCAAATTTCAGAATTTTTGAAGACCTGCAAAAATGTATTTAAAAAGAAAAATTAATACCATATGAGCAGGGTAGAGCAATGTCTAATTTCTCCTATTATACTGAACTCTATGGAGTGGCGTATCAAGCTACTGCGGGAGGAAAATTATCAGTCTTAACATTATTTGGGAAATTCCTTCAGTCACAGGTCACATCGACGGCATTGTGTTTCCTGACAGAATGAGGCCTGATTACACAAGACCCTTCAGAAACCTTAAACAACAGGCAGAGAGATGTAACAACGCACCCAGAGCAGGTAAAAAAAAAACGATAAAAATATGTGACTATTCAAGTCGGCTGAATCGCAATACAGTTGGGAGTTTATATGAATGTGTTTCTGCGGGGAACTGACTGTTTTAGAAAAGTTTAGATGGTATTTTCCTTTCATCTTGCCTCTGTATAATGCACATTAAAGTAGTGTTTACAAGTGCAGCACTGCTTTGTTTACAGTGCAACCAAACAAATGCGGTATCGCTGCTGTTCCATAAGCACCGCCTGCTGGCAGAAAATGAAATTGCGTTCTTATTCAGCCCATCTGCTGCTTGTGTTGTATGCACATGTTTTATGTAGTATAGTTTTACTAAATTAAAGTCAGACCGTTCTGTTTTTGCGTTAGATTTCAAAACTATACAATCTAGTTTAAATCAAAAACTGCTCATGCTGCATGTGATTAAAATGCAGAGGTCACCTCACCAGCAAAAGCAAAGCCTTAGCTTGTCTATATGAAGAGATCCTTTTATTTGTATTATTTATTTATTTGATGAGATTTTGTTTTAAATTTTAAATTTAGCTTTATTTGACAATTTCACAAAGAAATGTGTGTCCGAGAAATAACAAAACGGCACCTTTTCATTTATAATTTGTCCTAAATTTCATTTTGTTCAAAGAAGAAAAAAAAAATAGGGGACAAAAAAACCTACTAAATAGTATAATATTATATATAACATGTTTAATAATAAAGATGCTAAAATCTGCAGATGAAGGTGGGCTATTTCCAGAGCTATAATGTTCAACCAATCAGAAACTATTAAATATTCATGAGATTTGCATAGTTACACAAACAAATAGACAAGCAGCTGTTGTTTGGTTGATGTGTCTGATCAATGTTATGAATACTATAATATATAATATTTTATTCAGCAAGCATGCATTAATCTGATCAAAAGGGACAGTAAAGGCATTAACAATGTTACAAAGACTTCTATTTCAAACCAATTCTGTCCTTTTGAACTTTCATCAAAGTGTCCTGAAAAACAAAATGTATCATGGTTTCGACAAAAATATTGGGCAGCACGACTGTTTTCAACATTGATAATAATCAGAAATGTTTCTTGAGCAGCAAATCAGCATATTAGAATGATTTCTGAAGATCATGTGACACTGAAGACTGGAGTAATGATGCTGAAAATACAGCTTTGATCACAGAAATAAATTAGTTTAACACATATTCACTTAGAAAACAGCTATTTTAAATTGTAATAATATTTCACATTTTCCTGTATTGTTGATCAAATAAATGCAGCCTTGGTGAGCAGAAGAGACTTTTTTTCAAAAACACTGAAATATCTCACCAATCCCAAACATTTGAATAGTAGTGTACAATATGGAATCTTGAACAATATAACCCAGGATGAAAAATTTGAAGTAAAAAAAAATAAGCAAAGTTATTTCACCCATTTACTGTTGCGCATCCTTTTGCATTTCTTGTTCAGAAGCTGCACATTTGCAAGACTCACAGACACAGGGCTGTTCATTGTCTTTGTCCCAGACAGACTGTTTGGTCTGATAGAGGATCTGTGTAAAACGGATTACAGTAAAACAGCAGAGATGTTATCCAGAACACAGATAACCCAGGATGAAAAATTTGAAGTAAAAAAAACTTCACCCGTAAACAAGTTATTTCACCCATTTACTGTTGCGCATCCTTTTGCATTTCTTGTTCAGAAGCTGCACATTTGCAAGACTCACAGACACAGGGCTGTTCATTGTCTTTGTCCCAGACAGACTGTTTGGTCTGATAGAGGATCTGTGAGGGGAATTCTGCTGAGAATAATGTCTGACCCGTCTCTGATCTCCAGACAGACACATCAGAGCTAAACCGGTTAGCAGGCGGCGGATTACAGTAAAACAGCAGAGATGTTATCCAGAACACAGAAGTCAGATTGATACTGATAAACTCCATCCAGCACTGTTACATGTACAAAAAACCCGGTTTATCCAGAGTGAGTCAGAACAACATCTTGACCTTGTTTTCATTTGACACCTCACACTTTTAGAAAGCAGTACAGTTCTGAGTGGCTCCTCACACATGCAGTGAAAGCGTCATGTGTTCACGATCAATAATTAGATCACAGAACAGCGTGCTTCACGTCAACAAAACACGTCTGAGCATCTTTCTGTGGCCTTCAAGGTTTAATGATCAGAGACAACCTTGAGGGCTTGGGCTTGTGTTGTAGTTCTGCTCTAATGAGAATACCTGCACTTAAGCCCAGCCCTGAGAGGCTGTTGTCATGGCAATGACTGTCCTTGAGTGAAAGTATCCCATCAGGATGTGTAGCTGAGGCGGGAAGCGTTGCATTAGATCGTTTATTGCTTCACTCAACATCACTAATGCAACCTGTCTGAAACCTGGCTGCATTGATCTATCAAACTAAATCTTGGTATTTTTAATGCAAAACAAGGCAAAAAGCATGTAAACAAAAACAGACTTAGTCAAGAAGCAAATCTGCATGAGATCTTAAGACTTAAAATGTTTATGTACAATCAAGAAAATCAGTTTTTCTTTCAAAGACAAATTGCTTGTTGCATCACATCTTATTAAGAAATAAAAGACTCCTAGTTTATCACTTTTATGTACGTCAGGCATAATTTCCTGAATGGTAAAATAAGATGTTGTAAGATATCAGTAATACAGATGAGATAACACAGGAAATTGCGTTTCGAATGGTGGGTCACACAATCATAAACTCAGAAAACACACTGAATAAAAGCCGCACGCTTACTGAAATCAAATCTATTCTCAGCCAGAAGAATATGACGTAACATTATAAAAAACTGTTGTTTGGCCATTAAATCAAACAGCAGCCTGTGAATGGCTGCGCATTTAAAAGCACAATTACAGGCTACAGCAAAAAAAAAAAAGTAATAAATAAAAATTCAATAATATTTTATATTATATATAAAAATGTATATATATATAGAAAATATTATATACATATATGCACATATATAAAATTAATATTTTTACTTAAATTATATGTGTATATATAAATCATTTTATGCATGTGTGTGTGCGTGTGTGTGTGTATTTATGTATTGTTAATCATTCTTAATCTACAGCATAATTTTATAACATACACATTCTAGATTTATGCACTATAATAAACTAAAACCTTTGACAGTTTGAAAAAACTGATAAGTTATCTGAACAGCCTATTATGATTTTCTGGACTTGAACACGAAGACTTATAGATTGTCATGAGGTAAAAAAATGTGTTTAGATCAGCCGCTCCTGTATTTTCATTAGCTAATGGAAGATCATGTCAACTTACAGTGGTGTGAAAAAGTGTTGGCCCCCTTCCTGATTTCTTATTTTTTTGCATGTTTGTCACACTTTAATGTTT
>NW_015537954.1:360558-363225 GCF_001515605.1 Sinocyclocheilus anshuiensis
TTTCACACCACTGTAACTGCGACCCAGAATGCACGGCGCACATTTCTGAACGTCAGCCTCACATAAGGCCAATTTCCTTATTACAGTGAGCTTCAGAAACATCTGAAAGGATCACACATTACATTAAAATTCTATATTTTAAATCTAGAATGTGTGTTATAAAATTATACAGCAGAGTAAGAATTATTAACAATATTATAAAATGAAATACTCTCGCACACACACATAAATCTATAAAATGATTTATATATAAACATATATAAAGTTTATATTTCAAATAAATATTTTCATATTCCATATATATATATATATATTTTTTTTTTTTATAATCTAAAATACTATTGACGGTTTATTTATTTAGTACTTTTTTTGTGTACAGTTTCAGAAACATCTGAAACTGTACACAGCTCCCTGATATGACTAAATAAAAATCCTTTATTAGACAGTATCATCCTCATCATGCCCTTTGACCTAGAAATATGCCATGATGGCACAGTAAGAACTTTTCCTCGCCTATCTAGCATGCAAAATAACTTCAGCGGCAATGACACAGTAAAAGTGCCATAATGCAATAAAACAGCACTGCTGATGACACAGCTTTAACATCCTCAGGTCAACAAGTTAAATAACTGAACAGATCACGATCCCACTACTGAAGTAACACAACATACACATTAACAGGAGTCTCAGGGCAAATGGATTGTAGTGGAAATGCTATTGGTTTTTGTGCATGAGGCAGCAGGTCTTTAATATCGAATGACTGCGGGAGATTGAGTTGTGACGTCTAATTAAAGAGAGTAAAAGTGTTCTCACAAAACATCGCAGCAGAGAGAGGCTGTGCTTCACGCTCGCCGAGGCACAATGCTTTGTTTAGACATAAATAAACAATGCACAGTAATAATGGCCACTGTTAGCAGCAGCAGGACTATTGTTCATTCTTGCCCTCAATCACTCCATGCACTCCAATGTGAATTTTTTTGGATTAAATAAATAAAACTACGTCACATTCATGGTATGCATTTCACCCGCTCATGCATTCCTTGGGAGTTGAACCCACGACCTTGCCGTTGCTTGCGCAAAGCTAGGGTTTTATAAGTGGTGAACTTGTTAAGGTGCTAAGTGGTTGCTGGGATTTGTTGCTAAATGGTTACTAGGGATTGCTGCTGGGTGGTTACTAGGGTGTTTTGGGTTGTTAGTACAGTAGGCGGTTGCTGAGGTGTTTTGGGTTGCTGCTAGGTGGTTACTAGGATGTTCTGAGTTGTTGCAAAGTGGTTGCTAGGGTGTTTTGGGTTGTTGGGTGGTTACTAGGATGTTTTGGTTGTTTCTTGGTGGTTACTAGGGTGTTTTGAGTTGTTGCTACAGTAGGTGGTTGCTAGGGTGTTTTGAATTGTTGCTATGTGGTTGCTAAGAAGTTTTGGGTTGTTGCTAGGTGGTTACTAAGGTTTTTTGGTTGTTTCTTGGTGGTTACTAGGGTGTTTTGAGTTGTTGCTACAGTAGGTGGTTGCTAGGGTGTTTTGAATTGTTGCTATGTGGTTGCTAAGAAGTTTTGGGTTGTTGCTAGGTGGTTACTAAGGTTTTTTGGTTGTTTCTTGGTGGTTACTAGGGTGTTTTGAGTTGTTGCTACAGTAGGTGGTTGCTAGGGTGTTTTGAATTGTTGCTATGTGGTTGCTAAGAAGTTTTGGGTTGTTGCTAGGTGGTTACTAAGGTTTTTTGGTTGTTTCTTGGTGGTTACTAGGGTGTTTTGAGTTGTTGCTACAGTAGGTGGTTGCTAGGATGTTTTGGTTGTTTCTAGGTGGTTACAAGGGTGTTTTGAGTTGTTGCTAAGTCCTTGCTAATAAGTTTTTGGTTGTTTTTTTGGTGGCTACTAAGATGTTTTGGGTTGTTTCTACAGTAGGTGGTTGCTAGGGGACATTTTCCCCCATTTTCAATTGTTTTAGTTCAATGAAAGGTTAGAGATTTGTGAATTTTTTCAAATAAAAGATCAAAATGATTAACAATGCAGATTTATTTTCACAGCCTTCTTTGATCATATTTACCAAGGGTGCCAATAATTCTGACCACAACTGTATACATATAGATAGATAGATACATACATACATACATACATACATACATACATACATAGATAGCTAGATAGGCCACAATATTTCAATGTGTCCGAATTCTACACATATACACACACTAATACTGTATATATAGTGCGGGTCAAAATCGAACATTCACTAGCTTGAAATCTCACTTCAGTTTCCACTGTAGGAATGAAGCTTTCCACAAACTGAACAGACACTCACTTTTGTCTTTTGTTTTCATTGTCTTTCCAGAAGCGTCGCAACATTGTAACGGGTCTATTCAACGACACTGTCGTTTACTTGCTTCGACAATAAACACCTGATGACTGACAGACAACATCACGAGTTGGAGTCACACTTCCAGGTTGATCATCGCGTCGCCAGAGTCAGAACTGATCAACGAAAGGCGCGTGTGTTTCACTCACCGATCTTTCAGCGGTTATTCCGGTTATTATCGATCATCTCTCTGCTGTATCGGAAGATCAGAGCAGCAGCTGCTACTGAACACCTGTTACTCACAACACACTCACAAGATACTCCGCCCACCGACACGCACACACAAAAACACACACACACACACACACGCTCTCTCTCTCTC
>NW_015537954.1:363283-371788 GCF_001515605.1 Sinocyclocheilus anshuiensis
AAAACAATTCTGCCATGATGTCCAAGAGTGCACCATATTTTTCCATTTACGGGATAAGCTCCCCACTCTTGGATTAAGGATGTGTGCAAATAACCCATGACACTGGGCATTTTCATTCCTCTTTTCTTTCTTCCTCTCTCTCTCTCTCTCTCTCTCTCTCTCTGGCACCAGTTTGCATGCTTTCTTTGTTTAGCTAAAGGTTTTATATTTCATATTCATATGTAGTGTTCTTATTTTTAGGCGTGTTTAATGTTTACATTATCCTATTTATGATTAATCTGTATATTTAAGGTTTAAAAAAATTACATTTAAATGTTAAATATTTACATTTACACAACAATTTTTTCATATAGCCTATGCATTGAAAACGAGACTTTAATTTGACTGTAATGTTGCAACTGCATATGCAAAAACAAAAGTTCCATCAGCTGCATCTTAGGTCAATTTCAGCAAAACAGCAGCTATTGAGAAAACTTTTGACTTTACATCTCATGGAGATAAAGACTTTGTTACAGCTTTCCTGTGTGAATATTAGCCCAGCCTTCTCTGTAGGCTACATAAATATACATTAAATATAAATAAACATATGTTTAGCGCTCATTTACTTAGTCATATTGTATCAGAGTCATTAATTGTGCAGAATGACTGAAGAGTTTCAGTGGCAGATGAACAGATGGTGAGTGTGAGTTACATCAGTAAGATACTTAAGATACTGATCACTGCTGTTCTCACTTAAATATTTCATTACACAGTCAAGATGACAGCTTTTAGTTGAAACACATCATTGTTTTTGTGTATCACTTGTTTTTCTTGGTATTCATGTTCGTTAAATATAATTTGTTTGTATGCAAAATGATTTTGAGCCATTCAAATTATTAAAACAGGCAACATAGTTTAAAAAAAAAAGAAAATTAAAAAGCATTCCAGAGTGAAAAAAGTGACCATTTGATTGTTGAATACTAAAAATTACATTTAATAAAATACAATTATTAAATTACATTTAAAAATTGACGATTTGATTGTTGAATATTGAATAAAGTAAAATAAAATAAATGGTGCCATATTCCATCCAGTTTTTGATGTTAATTTGCTGATGCTGTTATTTTATTTAAAAAATAATTAAATTAAATTAAACAAAGTTAAGTAAAATTATAAATTAGTATAAATTAAATGTAAAAATAAAATAAAATAAAATAAAATAAAATAAAATAAAATAAAATAAAATAATAAAATAAAATAAATGGTCCTGATGGTCACAAATTCCACCCAGTGTTTGATGCTAAAGCCAAGTTATGGTCACTGAGAACAGAAATCTCAATCTATGACACTTTTAGGGCAAAAACAGTAAGACTAAAATGACCAAGATGAAAACAGATCCAACTTCACTGCTTTGGACCCTTTAAATACAAATAAAGCTGTACATTGCAGCCACATTCTGGCTGCATTTCATTCTCCAGTGGGTCAGTCCTGAAAGAAACTGATCTTATTTTCCAGAAAAACAGGCTCAGTAGTGAGAGGCTGAATAATTATCGACCCAGTGAGTCATTTCTATAAACTCTGTGTGCACCTTTGGTTGTGAAAAACTCCCGAGCTCTACCTCTCTCTCTCAGATCCAGCGGCTTGAATTCATAATTTGTTTATGACGTAGCTCAGCTGTGACGCAGAAAGTTTAATTTCTCTCATATTTGCTCTGTAATCTGCATGTAAGACCACAGTGCGCTCACTGCAAGCCTCCTCATCTGCCTGTTCTGCTGTGACATGGCTTTGAATACAGACCTCAATTCCTATTTGATCAATTTGCATCCGTAGTGCTTTATGCACAGAAATCTGTGGTTTATTGAAGGACGATGGGAAATAAACTGAAATTTAGCTTGATTCAGTGCAGTTGGATAAAATTATGCTTATTAAAGGAATAGTTCTCCCAAAAATGTGCATGTGCTGAAAATGTACTCATCCTCAGACCAAGGATGAGTTTGTTTCTTCATCAGATTTGGAGAAATGTAGCATTGCATCAGTGTCTCAGCAATGGATGCTCTGCAGTGAATGGGTGCCGTCAGAATGAGAGTCTAAACAGCTGATAAAAACATCACAATAATCCACAAGTAATCCACACCACTCCAGTTTTGATAAGACAAAAGCTTAAACAAATCCATAAATAAGACATTTTTAAATAAAATAATCCATAATAATGCTTCCTACAGTGAAAAGGTGGCCTGGTCAGAATCAGGAGAGAAATCTGCACAGCACCGTTTACAAGCCAAAACAGTCCAAAACAGCTCTAAACAAATATGTGGCTGGATTTTGATGTGAGACACAACAGGAGATGGACTTTTTCACTGGAGGAAGCGTTATTATGGATTATGGACTCATATTTTAGTTAAAAACGTCTTAATGCTGGATTTGTCTCAGCTTTTGTCTTCTCCAGATGTTAACTGATGGACTGGAGTGCTGTGGATTACTTGTGGATTATTGTGATGTTTTTATCAGCTGCTTGGACTCTCATTCTGACGGCACCCATTCACTGCAGAGCATCCATTGATTTCTCCAAATCTGATGGAGAAAGAAACTCATCTACATCTTGGATGGCCTGAGGTTGAGCACATTTTCAGCAAATGTTCATTTTTGTGTGAACTAGGCAATACCTTTAAGTCAGTCAGGCAATGACAAATATGGACTCTAAATATTAAGCTATTTCAGATTTCAGAATGAAACTGCAATGGCTATAATTTAATTTTCCTGTGAAACCACTTGTTATGTCAACATAGTGAATAGATGTACGGTAGCATATAGTAGCTCTCATATGACAGCTACAGTGATGGCAATTGATCATAAATTGATCTAGATTGTAAAGTGTGAGCTCACTTAATTGCATGGTAACGCAGTGGCGAAAGCATTGAGCTAGAAGAGCTCTGCAGTCCCACATAACGCTGCCTGGAAACAGGAGAGCTGCACAGATCACAATCCCGTGCCCTTGAATGTACCACTTAACCCCACGTGGCTCCGCTGGGGCCGCCCTGCAATTAATGCACCTCAAGCCCATCACGACAGAAACCATCTGTGAAACGACAAGTAACTGCACTCATTACTTCATTCAGGAGTTCCCCTGTAGGTCAATGTATGCACTGAAGAGGAGGGAAAACACCTCACTGCAGCCAAATCAATCAGAGACACGCAGCTAATTCTGTGCATTTTACCTCTGTATGCATGCATGGATATATACTGTGTATATATATATATATATATATATGGATGGGTAGATGGATGGGTGGATGGACGGATGTATGGATGGATGGATGGGTGGGTGGATGGACGGATGTATGGATGGATGAATGGACGGATGGATGGATGGATGGATGGATGGTGGGTGGGTGGATGCAATATACCTGCTTTTTAAATACTTTCAGTTTATTTAGTTATTTTAACTATGCACAACTGTATGGATGGGTGGACGGATGGATGGATGGATGGATGGATGGATGGATAGAAATTCACGTTTACATATTGATTGATGGATGGAAAGAAATCCATGCTTATATATTTTCATGGATAGATGGATGGATGGGTCAATGGGTTGATAGATGGATAGATATTTATATGTTTACATATTTACATACAGGATAGATAATATTCTCATATGTTAGACATATGTTAGATAAAAGCATTTGCCAAGTGAATAAACAACAATCAAAAAAACAAACAAAAAACAATCAAATAACAATCAAATAAATGAATGCATTTGGTTTGTGTAGCTCCAAGAAAATATTTCTGTCCAGACAATATGATGCACAGACTCTCATAGACTCATAACCCGATAAAACAGCACACAGCGATGCTGTATATGTGAGAGATGAACGGCTGCACACGTCACTGTCAGCTCAATAGTATCTCTCGTAAGACTGGAGAAACCTTGAGAACTAATAATCAGAGGGAACAGGCAGTGCAGTGACGTATTCTTCCTTTATGAAAACCCTCCTACGCTCATCAGCTGCTGACATGACGGAGTTCAACACAGAACAAAGTTAGAGGAAAGAAGGATGCCCTTATTCTGACTGACACTGTACCCTTATAAAAACCCAGCTTTTGTATATGAAAAACTGATAAGCATTGCATATTAAAAAATGTAATATTAATTCCACATTAATTAATGAATATGCTCCTTACAGCAAAAAAAACTAACAAAAAAAAGGCAATTTTTTTCTGGCCAAAATATATTTTAAATATTTGTTAAAATTACTGTATGTAAACCATGAAGTTCAATTAAATTTTTGAAAAATGTATTTATTCTTAGTTTCAACCTTCATATACCCATAAATATTTTAAAAGTTATTTCAGGGGCAAGAAAATACATTTTCAGTCTGACAGTAGCTTACAATTATGCTTTATGCTTGATTTAAATGTGTTATATGTTCAACAAATAAAATGTGTTATCAATAATAAGTTTTTCATATGTAACTGTTTCCTTGGATTGAAATATATGAAGGGCAGAATTAATTTTAAATGCCTTTTAAAATATATAAATGACCATATATGGAAAATTTGTATATTCTGAAATATATTTAAAATACATTTTTATTTATTTTATTTTGTATTTATTATTATATTTACTATAGCAATGACAATATGCAACAGCTCTACTTCAACAAATTAAATACACAGTAAGTGTGACCAACATTGCGTATCAACACTGATAAACAATCCTAATTGATACCAAACAAATTAACACATATAATTAACATAAAACATCTAGCTGTATAACATATAATTGAAATACGCAACATTTTGTCGAGCTATTCCTGATTAAACAGTTATTCATATTGCAATTAATTATAACACTGCATGTGCAACATAGACAATACTGTATAATGTAAAGTGCATGCAAACGTAGACAGTTTTACCCAGCAGTTATGAAACGAAGCAGCATGAAAGGCTCACCTGTGTGTGTCCGTGTGTCTGTGATGCTGCGGTCTGTGCTGCAGTGAGCGCATCTGTACAAGCACACAGTGTGTTCAGCATCAGCACCACAACACGCTGCCTGTGACGGATGAAGACACATGAAGACGTGTGGAGCTGTGAGTCCATGCTGAAGGTTTCACATTACCACAGTGTCGCGACTGCCTGACTGCAGTGCTGCTGATGCAGGGACTCCTGTGAGCTCAAGGGTATCGATCACTGTTATGTAATTCAGCTCTCATAGCGTAGAATGAGAAACATGGGTACCCCTGTCATTCATATACCTATGTTTTTCATGCACAAATAATTCACTATAATGCCTTATAATACATATTTCAATGCATTATATATCTAGTCAAAAATAATTTTGAATTCATTTATAATGCATTATGATGCTCACCTCTTCATGATTTCACCTTTAAAGGATTAGGTCACCCAAAAAAATAATGAATAAAAAAATACTCACTCTGAAGCCATCCAAGATGTCGATGAGTTTCTGAATGAGTATTTGAAGCATTGCATCACTTGCTCAGCAATGGATGCTCTGCAGTGAATGGGTGCCGTCAGAATGAGAGTCCAAACAGCTGATAAAAACATCACATCTTGAGAAGACAAAAGAAACAACAAATCCATCATTAAGACGTTTAAAGTCATCTGCTCTGAATCAGGAGAGAAATCTGCACAGATCAAGCACCGTTCACAAATATGTGGCTGGATTTTGATGCGAGAGACAACATTATTATTATAAAGCAATAGCATGTTTTGAAAGGCTTCTTGGATGCTTTTGCTGGTTAATGCAGGAATCAAGCATGAATCAACTCTGCAATCAAACAAAAAACAATGGTGCCTTCGCATTTTCTTTATTGTTCATGATTCATTTAATGCACAGTAACTGTGTTTCCACATCCAGTACTTTACAGTAAATGCTAATCCAACCTGAATGTTCACTTCTGCACTGGAATCAAGCTGGCATGTTTTGCAAATAAACATGATCCTGTCATCCCGATTCACAAAAATACAGCGGTTCTAGCCTCATTTGAGCTAAAAAGGCTCAATTTATGATGCTCATTTTAGTTATTGAAATTGAAGGTCCTGACACCATAAATAAAATACGATAAATAAAACGGCTGCCAAACAGAACACCACTCACATTTTTTGGGATTTGGACTTTTGAATTAAAGTCCAAATCATTTAAGTTTGATTAAGCCTATATAGAAGCAGATGTCATAATGTCATTAGACCGGGAAAACGAGACTTATAAATTCGTACGACTTTACCGTCACGCTGTGGAAATAAAAATGGAAAAAAGAAGACAACGAAGGGGCGGAGCTACAAGCTTTTGTTACATTCAGAACTGGTTACATTGTGTTGTGTTTGTTACATTGCTCCATCTTTTTTGTTACTAGTTACAATGCGCCAAAGTTCCATTTTCAAAACCTGAAAACATTCCAAAACAATCGGAGCTCTAGATTCTTCCTCACACCATCCCTGAGTCGTTTGTAATTCACTGGAATCCTTTTGTGTTCCCAGTGTTGTGTGTCACACTGACAGATTTCCAAGCCATTAAACGCCAGCTCAGCAGAGAAATGACCGCGCCGAGAATCAGGAGGAGCGACAGGGGGCCTTCTATCACTCCTCTACATAAACGCTCTCTGCTGGGTTTCTACTTGACAGGTGATAAAAAACAAAACAAAACAAATCAAAAAACATCTGCAGCGCTGCAGAGGAGTACAATTAAACGCCCCTGGAGCTCCGAGCATGGAGTAAAAGCGCTGTAAATAGCTTTAGATAAAGTCATCTGCAAAATAACCCAATGCCAAACAAGCAAGGAATCTGCTGCATTGCATAACTAAGAGTTAGTCATTCAGAGATTGGTCCAGTCCACATCACAAAATACATTTCACAGCCCCAAGTAAAAACAGCTTAAACACCTTAGAACTTTAATAATAAGAGTTAAGATGTTTTTTAAAAATAGACAAATCTTCTCATTGATTGTTGGCTTAGAGAGTAGCGTGTGGCCTCATCTTTGTGCATTTTGTGACTTGTAGTGTTTTTTTTTTTGTTTTTTTTAGATCAGGATTACTGAATGCCATTTCATTGCATAATAATTCATACGTAGGCCTATTTCCTCTCACGTAGGCTAATTAAAGGGCTTTTCTCTGATGATCATACTGTAATTATGATTTTATGTTTTTGTTAAGCCTTAATGCTTTAAATACAACTAAAAATGCATGAGAGATTTCTTAACTAAAAATGAAAACCCTGTCATCATTTACTCCTCTTTATGTTGCTATAAACTTTTAAAACATGTCAGGCTTCTAAAAAGACAAAAAGCATCAAGCACTATATACCATAAAAGTCCTTCAGATAACTCATGAGGGAGAGTAAAAGCCGATTTTTTAATTTTTTTTATTTTTGGGGGTGAATTATTCCTTTCACAGTCCAGCTATTCTCACAAATAGCCAGCAGTGGAAAGAACATTGTGTCCAAACACCAAAAGCATTCATAACGCTCGTCTTGCAGTGTTTTATAACAGTGAGCAGGCCTCTGCAGTTCTTTCCAGCTAATCATCTCAGTGCAGAAATCCTGAAAGTGCACTGAAATGAAAAGATGAATGCAAACTGAAGTCATATTTGACCCTATGTCTTATGGGTTAAACACATCTTTATGAATAATAAGCAGAGTACAGAAACACTCAAAACAAGCACAGACATTTAGTTTCAGGTAACTGTTCAGAATGCAAACTGCAGTGCTGTATATTAAAAAGACAGTGGATATTTGCACTAAGTGAAAACAGCAGTATTTTCTTTGCAATAAGTGTACATAGTTGTTAGATGCTATTTATAGGCTACTTAGTGCAAAAAATGTTGGATATTTGCAACTCAGTATTGTAGTGCATTATAAAACAGTATGCAATAATAGCATATTGAGTTGATCATATTTATTACAATGATTAAATAGATGTTGTTTTATTGGGTTAGGGTTAGTTAGTTTTAGTTGGGACAATAAAACGCTCCCTACACCTTTTCCTAAACCTACCCGACTTTATTATTAAATACCCATGAGCCTCAAATGTACAAATAAGGAAATAGAAACATAGACTACTTAGAATAGGCTAATATAATATAAAATGCTTCATTTTAATTATGTTTTGTTTTTCACGTGTGTTTGATGTGTCTTAATTCACATCAGATTTGAGCAGATGTTGCAGAAGTTTCTTCACAAACTGAATTAACAGGATTCATCCTGTTTGATTTTATAATGGCGTTATAGCGCCACCTAGTGACTGACTGACGCACATGCTAAAGGCTTATTCACTATTTACAGGTTATTTAATCATTTTTTCTCTTTTAAAATTGAATTAAATGTTTTAACATCATTTTGCTTATTTTTATAATAATAATAATAATTATTATTATGATTATATTATTTTATTATATTATTATTATTTTTTATTCATTACAATTATGAATTCCTTTATCACAGTGCAGTGAACTAGTGAATGCAAAAATGTGTGCGTGTGTGTGTGTGTGTGTGTGTGTGTTTGTGTGTGTG
>NW_015537954.1:372148-376253 GCF_001515605.1 Sinocyclocheilus anshuiensis
TGTGTGTGTGTGTGTGTGTGTGTGTGTGTGAGTGTGTGTGTGTGTGTTTGAGTGTGTGTGTGAGTGTGTGTGTGTGTATACAGTATATAAGGAACAACACTTTCATTTGTAAATGGAAATATTGTTTAACCTTCAAAAAAAAATGTATTTTCATATTATGATTATATTCATATTATATTAAGATTTTCCTTTTTTTATTTAATATGTATCCAGTTAGAATGAGATCTTAAGGATATTTTCATCACTCTACTTTGTATTTAAAGCTGATATGTGATTTTTTTTTAACGTGTTGTGATAGTAAGACTTACATAAATGTGAATTTGGCAGGTCTCCACCGGAGTGACATAACGTTTTCTTGACATACTTTACAAATAAATAAACATAAACATGCTTGATCATAATTAGCTGGCACATTTAACGAGGATCTGATTTGTGTTGAGTCATAATGAGCTCATCAATCCACTGTGACAAAAAAATACATTTACAGAGAGACATTGACAACTGTTTCCGACTTCAAAGTTACACTTTATCAGATCACATGACGTCCTCACCTGCACTCTGGACCGCAGATAAAAGCCTGCTCCGCACATGCAACTGCATGCAGTCTGAAGGTCAGAGCGAACATGGCAACCCGCTGGGGAATCTGTGGAGCTGGAAACATCAGCCATGATTTCTGTGTGGCTCTGAAGACACTTTCTCATGAAGATCACCAGGTACAGTGCAATACAGTCAGTATTCATATTGAAAATCTTAAAAAAAATAAAAATAAATAAAAACTCAAACCTAAATTGGGTTTTCTCTTTCATATAAAGAAATGCTTTCCATTTGAAGCAAAAAAGAGAATTATCCAAAGTTGTTTCCTTTCAGTGTTGGACTATGCTTTATATGCATGCAAACTTATCCTTACTAAAGAAGTTGGATTGTGTATATCATGCTGCAATACGATTTGTGACGAATGCATCTTCACGTTCCCACTTATGCTACTATTTATGTGCTGCCATTTTGGCCAGGACTCCCTGCAGAAGAGATTTATATCTCAATGGGATAATTCCTGGTAAAATAAAGGATAAATAAATAAAATAAAAAATACAGTGCAGATCGAACCAAGCATCTGCTTTTAAAATCTGATTTAATCATTAACTTTTCTGTCTGTGTGTGTTTTGTAGATAGTTGCAGTTGCAGCAAGAAGCCTAGAAAGTGCAGAGAAGTTTGCAAAAACTCATGGCATCCCAAAAGCATACGGCAGCTACCAGGAGCTGGTGAAGGATCCAAATATTGGTGAGTAAACAGACACAGCTGGACAGAACTGAAGAGACAGAATCCCTCAGAATCACTGACGAGCGTCTCCTGTCAGATGTGCTGTACATCGGCGTTCTGCACACACATCATCTGCAGGTGGGTCTGCTGTTCCTCAACGCTGGGAAGAACGTGCTGTGCGAGAAACCCTTCGCCATGAACCTCCGAGAGGTCAGACAGCTCGTCTCGGCCGCCCGGGAGAACAACGTCTTCCTCATGGAGGTAAACCCAGCACAAAGACCTGATCTACTCATGTAGACTGGACAAAGAACAACAGAGGCATAAGAACTATTTGAGTTCTCCATATAAGACATGAAGGTGTCCAGACACGTTTTGAGGTCCCTGTATAAGACATACTCCAAAACAGAGTAATTTAGTAGCATTCTGCTCTCATGAATGAATCTGTGATTAATTCAGCCCAATAATGTGGAGGGAATCTTATGAAAACATGGCCTGGTTATATTTCACTATATATATATATATATGTGTATGTATATATGTATACACTGTAAAAAATGACCGTGATTTTAACAGTAAAAAACTGTGAAAATGCTACAGTAAAAACCTTTTTAAATGGTAAACGGTAAGTTCCCCTACTATATATGGTGAAAAACTGTAATAGACATTTCAGACAATTTTACAGTAAATTACCGTTTTTGGAAGTGAAAAAGACTGTATAATTTACAGGGAAAACCCGTAAATTGATGCTCCCAGAATTCCCTGCGTTGCATTTCAAATTTGATGATTTTCTTTGAAATAACTATGTTTCTTCTTAGTTTTTTTCTTATCAGCTATGTTTATTAGGGTTGTATGTTACATCTAATGTTGTTAAATTAATGTTTATTGCATATTTCAGTTTTATGAGTGTCACCATGATGGTGTTTAGTGTTTGTGTGAATGACACTGTGCAACTTCTATATATATCTATATATATATATATTAGTATTGGCCTTCTCAACTTGTGAGAAAAGCTGCTTGTGGTGAGCTTTGGTTCATTATGTGACTTTCTCATCACCACCTGATTTTGTGGTTATCAGTGTAGATACAAAACAAGATTTCAGTACTTCAGTAGGTCGGTATATTAACATTACATCAGTTAAAGAAATAAGTTTTTTAATTGTAAATTTAAGTTAAATCCGTAAACCCTACAAAATGTTGCTACCGTATTTTTTTACGGTAAAATTCTGCCAACCACAGCTGCCGTTTTTTTACCGTAAATTTTACGGATTTTTCTTTTTACAGTGTATGTATTGCATTGTGACATTATTTTCATGAGAATTATGTACATTTCTCACCACATTCTGAAATAATAATAAATTATAATAAAAAATTATAATTTTTGTGAAAGATGTAAGAAAATAAACCTATTTTTTAATAATTATGATATATATAATTACAGTATCTACTTGTGACATCATTCAATTATTATTATGAAAACAAAATATTGTTATTAAAATCAGCATTAATCAAAAACTTTACAACAAGGCAAAATCTAATGATTTTCTACCGCTATTTGTAAATGCATTACAATTCATTCAATTATTTTTTTCCCTCTAATTCCATTCCAGTAATGGGAAGTTAAGGGAAATGTGTTTATAATTTCACCATGCAAAAAAATAAATAAAAAAACGTAATAATCACTTAATTGTCTTGATGCAAAAAAAAAAGAAGAAGAAAAAAAGATTTTAGTTATTTATTTATTTTCACCTAATTATGTTGACATGCTCTTTGTGATTCTCTAATTTAGTTATTTGGTAATACTTATAGATATATTCAACTGACTGAAATAGATTTTGACAGTACAAATACTAAAAGGTACATCTTTGTACCTTATTTGCCCCTAAATGATACAGTTCATGTTAGTACCTTTTGAAAGTGTACCGCTCCGGTGACAGCTTTTGTACCTTTTTTTGTACCACACATCTTCAAAAGAACAGAGTGAGGACTCTCATGCCAGCTGAAATGAAACATGGCATCTGTGTTCTCTCTGTGTCAGGCGGTCTGGTCCAGGTGTTTTCCCGTGTACGCTGAGGTCGGCAGGCTGCTCTCGGAGAGCGCCGTGGGGCAGGTGAAGATGGTGAAGGTGTATTTCGGTCTTCCTCTGCTGGACCGCGAGCGCGCCACACAGAAGGAGCAGGGCGGAGGAGCGCTGATGTACATCGGCATCTACTGCCTGCAGTTCGCTCTGATGGTGTTCAAGGGGGAAAGACCAGAATCCATCCACGCCACGGCAGTCCTGCTGCCCTCAGGTACAGTAAATATCACCACCGCATTAGTTACAGTGCATATTCACTGTGCAAAATGCATGAATCTGAGATGGTTCTTAGCTCGTAGAGGGCCTTTTTTTTAGTTTGTAAAGGGAATGTTCTTACAGCGTTCTGGGAATGTTCTCTTAATGAACAAATGTGACCCTGGACCACAAAACTTAAGTAGCAATTTTTCAAAATTGAGATTTATACATCATCTGAAAGCCGTGCTGTTTGAGACAACTATTTGAAAATCTGGAATCTGAGGGGGCAAAAAAATCTAAATATTGAGAAAATCATCTTTAAAGTTGTCCAAATGAAGTTCTTAGCAATGCATATTACTAATCAAAAGCAGTGTTAAGTCGCTGGGGTATATTTGTAGCAATAGCCAACAATACATTGTATGGGTCAAAATTATCCATTTTTCATTTATGCCAAAAATCATTAGGATATTAAGTAAAGATCATGTTCCATGAAGATATTTTGTAAATGTCCTACTGTAAATATATCAAAACTTAATTTTTGATTAGTAATATGCATTGCTAAGAACTTCATTTGAACAA
>NW_015537954.1:381898-393872 GCF_001515605.1 Sinocyclocheilus anshuiensis
CTGTGAGGGGTAGGTTTAGGGGTAGGGTTGGTGTAGGGCAATAGAATATACGGTCTGTACAGTATAAAAACCATTATGCCTATGGGATGTCCCCACTTTTCACAAAAATAAACCTGTGTGTGTGTGTGTGTGTGTGTGTGTGTGAGTGTGTGTGTGTGTGTTTGAGTGTGTGTGTGAGTGTGTGTGTGTGTATACAGTATATAAGGAACAACACTTTCATTTGTAAATGGAAATATTGTTTAACCTTCAAAAAAAAATGTATTTTCATATTATGATTATATTCATATTATATTAAGATTTTCCTTTTTTTATTTAATATGTATCCAGTTAGAATGAGATCTTAAGGATATTTTCATCACTCTACTTTGTATTTAAAGCTGATATGTGATTTTTTTTTAACGTGTTGTGATAGTAAGACTTACATAAATGTGAATTTGGCAGGTCTCCACCAGAGTGACATAACGTTTTCTTGACATACTTTACAAATAAATAAACATAAACATGCTTGATCATAATTAGCTGGCACATTTAACGAGGATCTGATTTGTGTTGAGTCATAATGAGCTCATCAATCCACTGTGACAAAAAAATACATTTACAGAGAGACATTGACAACTGTTTCCGACTTCAAAGTTACACTTTATCAGATCACATGACGTCCTCACCTGCACTCTGGACCGCAGATAAAAGCCTGCTCCGCACATGCAACTGCATGCAGTCTGAAGGTCAGAGCGAACATGGCAACCCGCTGGGGAATCTGTGGAGCTGGAAACATCAGCCATGATTTCTGTGTGGCTCTGAAGACACTTTCTCATGAAGATCACCAGGTACAGTGCAATACAGTCAGTATTCATATTGAAAATCTTAAAAAAAATAAAAATAAATAAAAACTCAAACCTAAATTGGGTTTTCTCTTTCATATAAAGAAATGCTTTCCATTTGAAGCAAAAAAGAGAATTATCCAAAGTTGTTTCCTTTCAGTGTTGGACTATGCTTTATATGCATGCAAACTTATCCTTACTAAAGAAGTTGGATTGTGTATATCATGCTGCAATACGATTTGTGACGAATGCATCTTCACGTTCCCACTTATGCTACTATTTATGTGCTGCCATTTTGGCCAGGACTCCCTGCAGAAGAGATTTATATCTCAATGGGATAATTCCTGGTAAAATAAAGGATAAATAAATAAAATAAAAAATACAGTGCAGATCGAACCAAGCATCTGCTTTTAAAATCTGATTTAATCATTAACTTTTCTGTCTGTGTGTGTTTTGTAGATAGTTGCAGTTGCAGCAAGAAGCCTAGAAAGTGCAGAGAAGTTTGCAAAAACTCATGGCATCCCAAAAGCATACGGCAGCTACCAGGAGCTGGTGAAGGATCCAAATATTGGTGAGTAAACAGACACAGCTGGACAGAACTGAAGAGACAGAATCCCTCAGAATCACTGACGAGCGTCTCCTGTCAGATGTGCTGTACATCGGCGTTCTGCACACACATCATCTGCAGGTGGGTCTGCTGTTCCTCAACGCTGGGAAGAACGTGCTGTGCGAGAAACCCTTCGCCATGAACCTCCGAGAGGTCAGACAGCTCGTCTCGGCCGCCCGGGAGAACAACGTCTTCCTCATGGAGGTAAACCCAGCACAAAGACCTGATCTACTCATGTAGACTGGACAAAGAACAACAGAGGCATAAGAACTATTTGAGTTCTCCATATAAGACATGAAGGTGTCCAGACACGTTTTGAGGTCCCTGTATAAGACATACTCCAAAACAGAGTAATTTAGTAGCATTCTGCTCTCATGAATGAATCTGTGATTAATTCAGCCCAATAATGTGGAGGGAATCTTATGAAAACATGGCCTGGTTATATTTCACTATATATATATATATATGTGTATGTATATATGTATACACTGTAAAAAATGACCGTGATTTTAACAGTAAAAAACTGTGAAAATGCTACAGTAAAAACCTTTTTAAATGGTAAACGGTAAGTTCCCCTACTATATATGGTGAAAAACTGTAATAGACATTTCAGACAATTTTACAGTAAATTACCGTTTTTGGAAGTGAAAAAGACTGTATAATTTACAGGGAAAACCCGTAAATTGATGCTCCCAGAATTCCCTGCGTTGCATTTCAAATTTGATGATTTTCTTTGAAATAACTATGTTTCTTCTTAGTTTTTTTCTTATCAGCTATGTTTATTAGGGTTGTATGTTACATCTAATGTTGTTAAATTAATGTTTATTGCATATTTCAGTTTTATGAGTGTCACCATGATGGTGTTTAGTGTTTGTGTGAATGACACTGTGCAACTTCTATATATATCTATATATATATATATTAGTATTGGCCTTCTCAACTTGTGAGAAAAGCTGCTTGTGGTGAGCTTTGGTTCATTATGTGACTTTCTCATCACCACCTGATTTTGTGGTTATCAGTGTAGATACAAAACAAGATTTCAGTACTTCAGTAGGTCGGTATATTAACATTACATCAGTTAAAGAAATAAGTTTTTTAATTGTAAATTTAAGTTAAATCCGTAAACCCTACAAAATGTTGCTACCGTATTTTTTTACGGTAAAATTCTGCCAACCACAGCTGCCGTTTTTTTACCGTAAATTTTACGGATTTTTCTTTTTACAGTGTATGTATTGCATTGTGACATTATTTTCATGAGAATTATGTACATTTCTCACCACATTCTGAAATAATAATAAATTATAATAAAAAATTATAATTTTTGTGAAAGATGTAAGAAAATAAACCTATTTTTTAATAATTATGATATATATAATTACAGTATCTACTTGTGACATCATTCAATTATTATTATGAAAACAAAATATTGTTATTAAAATCAGCATTAATCAAAAACTTTACAACAAGGCAAAATCTAATGATTTTCTACCGCTATTTGTAAATGCATTACAATTCATTCAATTATTTTTTTCCCTCTAATTCCATTCCAGTAATGGGAAGTTAAGGGAAATGTGTTTATAATTTCACCATGCAAAAAAATAAATAAAAAAACGTAATAATCACTTAATTGTCTTGATGCAAAAAAAAAAGAAGAAGAAAAAAAGATTTTAGTTATTTATTTATTTTCACCTAATTATGTTGACATGCTCTTTGTGATTCTCTAATTTAGTTATTTGGTAATACTTATAGATATATTCAACTGACTGAAATAGATTTTGACAGTACAAATACTAAAAGGTACATCTTTGTACCTTATTTGCCCCTAAATGATACAGTTCATGTTAGTACCTTTTGAAAGTGTACCGCTCCGGTGACAGCTTTTGTACCTTTTTTTGTACCACACATCTTCAAAAGAACAGAGTGAGGACTCTCATGCCAGCTGAAATGAAACATGGCATCTGTGTTCTCTCTGTGTCAGGCGGTCTGGTCCAGGTGTTTTCCCGTGTACGCTGAGGTCGGCAGGCTGCTCTCGGAGAGCGCCGTGGGGCAGGTGAAGATGGTGAAGGTGTATTTCGGTCTTCCTCTGCTGGACCGCGAGCGCGCCACACAGAAGGAGCAGGGCGGAGGAGCGCTGATGTACATCGGCATCTACTGCCTGCAGTTCGCTCTGATGGTGTTCAAGGGGGAAAGACCAGAATCCATCCACGCCACGGCAGTCCTGCTGCCCTCAGGTACAGTAAATATCACCACCGCATTAGTTACAGTGCATATTCACTGTGCAAAATGCATGAATCTGAGATGGTTCTTAGCTCGTAGAGGGCCTTTTTTTTAGTTTGTAAAGGGAATGTTCTTACAGCGTTCTGGGAATGTTCTCTTAATGAACAAATGTGACCCTGGACCACAAAACTTAAGTAGCAATTTTTCAAAATTGAGATTTATACATCATCTGAAAGCCGTGCTGTTTGAGACAACTATTTGAAAATCTGGAATCTGAGGGGGCAAAAAAATCTAAATATTGAGAAAATCATCTTTAAAGTTGTCCAAATGAAGTTCTTAGCAATGCATATTACTAATCAAAAGCAGTGTTAAGTCGCTGGGGTATATTTGTAGCAATAGCCAACAATACATTGTATGGGTCAAAATTATCCATTTTTCATTTATGCCAAAAATCATTAGGATATTAAGTAAAGATCATGTTCCATGAAGATATTTTGTAAATGTCCTACTGTAAATATATCAAAACTTAATTTTTGATTAGTAATATGCATTGCTAAGAACTTCATTTGAACAACTTTAAAGATGATTTTCTCAATATTTAGATTTTTTTGCACCCTCAGATTCCAGATTTTTAGTTGTATCTCGACCAAATATTGTCCTATCCTAACAAACCGTACATCAATGGAAAGCTTATTTATTCAGTTTTCAGATGATGTAGAAATCTCAGTTTCAAAAAATGTACCCTTATGACTGGTTTTGTGCTCCAGGGTCACATTTTAGTGCTTATTCAAGGTATTCAAGCTTTGTGTGTGTGTGTGTGTGTGTGTGTGAATTGAAATGAATGTAAAAGTAACGGAGATTTCCTGGAAGTAGTATTTTCACATTTTGAAGCATTGCTAAAATAAGACATTGACATTTAGAGACCATATTGACAAATGGTGTTCAATTTATTCCTTCTGTTTTCTTTACTTGTTCTTAAAAAGTCTTGCATTTAGCTAAATAAAACCAGCAGAAGCCCTGAATAAATGCTTGAGAATGTTAGCAGGATGCTCTCAGCACGTGGTGTGTGTTATCTGGGCCATTCTCTTTTCTTCCACTGTGCATCTTCTGTCAGGAGTTGACGAGTCGATGGTGGTGGTCCTGAAGTTCTCGGGGAACAGGATGGCCGTGTGCGCTTGCACCATCGCCTGTGATCTTCCAAACGACGCCACCATCTGCGGAAGCAAAGGAATGATCCGAGTGAGTGACACACACTGGATTACTGCACACTTACTTCATTTCACATCATGACCGACTGAACTGAAACAAACAAGCCTAAATGTTTAATTCATTCATTTATAGTTCATCAGATTGATTCTGTTCGTGTCGATGTTTTTCTAATACAAACAAATTTTGCGCTTGCCACTAATAAAGCTATTTACTCATAAAACAGACGTGTAGGACTGTGTTGCCTTTTCAAACAGGGGGACATGTTAAATACTAAATGTAAGTATAATAAATATATTTACAAGTATATCATTCATATATGTATATTAGTAATATACAAAAACGAAAATATAGGGCACAACCTAACTCTTATTTTAGTATCATTGATTTTTTATGAATATTTTGAATTAATTTATATTTTCTGTTTTCATTTTAATTACAAGTTTTAGTAATTTTGTTTTTGTAATTTTTATAAGTTTTTTTTAATAAGTCTGTATAGATTTTATTCGTTTTTATTTCAGTTTTAGTTTGAGCTATTTCAGTGCATCATGTTAAACCAAATGAAAATGAGAAATGTTGCTTTGGAAACTAGCTGAAATAAGTTATATTTAAAAAATATTTTATTTCATTTTTTATTTTATTTTAATTTTTTTATTTTTTTATTACTTTTATTTTAGGTTTGTGTAAATCCATTTGGGATTCAGATTTTTCTTATTTTTTCACAAATTAATTCCACACATGTCTGGTACAAATTTGTGGTCTTGTTTCATAAATATTTTTTTCCTCCCTTACTATATATATATATTCTGAATAAAGATTCTGAATTTTGGCACAATTTTTTCTCTTTATATTGTTGATATGGTCACTAGTAAATAAAATACAGAGTTTTGGCATGAAACTGTAGATGGTGCAGTCCGATAGGTCTAACTCAATCTGACCTAATGACATCATTATCACATGGCACAGCTGATTGGTTCGCTCCTGTATCGGTAGCCAATGAGCTCGCTGCTCAACATTCAAATATATGACTAGTGCTTGCTGTAGCAGTTGCAGCTTGCTTCAGAAACCCTTCACCTTCCCCAGCTCCACCTGTATAGATCTGCTACGAGGTGATTCATGTATGCTATATGGGGGTTATTCATGTATGTTATATGTGCAGCAGCAGTATTTCTTACATGCTCACAGCAGCATGTTGTGGATGTATTGGCAGTAGCAAGTCTCGGTACTTGCATAGCAGATCTATTCCGCCAAGACCAAATACATGAACATTGTCATGTGCATTACCATGCCAATCCCTCGAGAGTTGTCATCATGACAGAACTAAGTTTTGTCATGCTAATGCCATTTGATGCAGAATAACGCAGTTTTTGATCTGTTCTCGTCTCTGTGCTCTAGGTGGCGCATCCCATGCACTGCCCAACCATTCTGGAGTTGAACGGGAAAAAGACAGAGTTCCCTCTTCCTGAACCCGGCCTGCCTCTGAACTTCCATAACAGCACCGGACTGAGATACGAGGCAGAGGAAGTGAGGCGCTGTCTGCTGAAAGGTGACGCTCCGTTAAACCTGCTGTTATGATGAGATGAGCATGAGCTCTGCGTCAGGATGATGTTTATGTGATCTGTCTCGCAGGACTGAAGGAGAGCATCAAGATGTCACTCACAGACTCAGAGCTGCTCATCGAGATCATGGATGAGGCCCGGAGACAGGTGGGTGTGGTTTATGAGCAGGACAGCCAATGACTGGCCTCCATTCCTTGCTTGACCTGACTGGATGGTGCAAAGAAACAATCATGCTTGAACATGTGTGTAATGAAAAGTCTTGTGCGTGTAGTAGTGGAGACAAATTGTGTGCAATAAAAGTAACACAAACACAGTGGAATTTGTGGAATCTCTTCATTAATTCACTATGATAGTCAAAAGAGTGATGCTGACTTATAGATTATAGAGAGTTCAAAATATTGTAGACCACAATGCGCTTGTTTACATTTATGCATTTTGCAGATGCATTCAAGGTGCAAATGATTTTTCATTTAATAGCCAATAGCATTCAGTTTTACATCACAGCCATGAAGCATGATTTTCTTCTTTTAACTGCCTGTCAGAGGGTGATATCTGACCTGAGCTGAGCACTGAAAGGCTGCAGGTTTGAAGTTATCGAGACACATACAATGTAAATCTACAATGTAAATTTTGCATTAATTTATAATTATTTAAAATGTTCTTGAAACACTTCCACAAATCCATATGTAATATTTTAAATAACTTGATTTCTTTTAAATATACATCATTTAGAGTACAAGCTTTCTTGGAGGAAAAAAAATCATATGTATAATTAACTGAGTTTTGTTACTCATCAGAACCAATTTTACAAACTTTTTTATTTACTTTTTAAGCCCATTTCCGCCACTGAATAAAAAAATGCAATTGTGTGTTATAAAGTCAGAATTGCGAGATAAAATCTTGCAATTTTGAGAAAAAAGTCAGAAATACGAGATGTAAACTCATGCACAATTTCGAGAAAAAAAAATCCGAATTGTGAGAAAAAAAGTTGCAATTACTTTTTAATTTAACAGGCTTCCATACTTTAGAGCCAATGGGCATTATAAATAACTTGTTTTTTTTTAGAACAAAAAAAATGTATATTTATTCATTACCTTATTTGTGTATTTATTGATGATCATTTATGGCTACATTTCTAGTACAGGATTAAAGTTTTCTTTAAAAACAAATTCATGTTTAATTATCTGGGTTTTGCTACTCTTCAGAACCAATTTTGCTAACTTTTTTATTTGACTAAAAATGATGTTTTATGGCTACATTTTAAATACAGAATTTTTTTTTAAGTATAATTACTTGAGTTTTGCTACTCTTCAGAACCAATGGACATTTGAAATAACAAAAAAAAAAAATGTTTTCTGGCAGCAGTTAGAGTACTATAAATAAAACAGGGTCATATTGCTTGTGTTGCTGGAATATACTTTGGGTCTGAATGGGTTAAGATGGATTTTCCAGCACAGACAACAGTGTTGCATAATACTGTTTGAAACATCGATTGTTGTATATTATGTGTTTCACTTTCACTTACAACAAAAATAGTAGTAGGCAGTATAGAGTATATACTGCACATAGTGTTTGTTGCCATCTGCTGGTTCTTAGAGTAACACACACGCACACACACACACACACACAGGCGATCATGGCGATCAGGTGGGGAATCTGCAGCGCTGGGAAAATCAGTCATGACTTTACAGTGGCACTGAAGACTCTCCCAGCAGAAAATCATCAGGTAAAGCGCAGAAACACACCTGCTTACATGAGAAACTTCAGGAGAAACACACATGCGCACTGAATGAACGGGAGTTAATCCTGATGATACAGAGTCAGACCACACACACACACCTGACATGCACTGAGTCTCACGCATAAGACACTCTAACATGCGTTTCACAAACAGTTACATGATCTGCTGAATGTAAACAAAGCGCACAGCTGAATCAGGAAGTTTTACTGTGCAGCGGGGAAACAGCGACGCCACTGTGATCTGGCCAACATCGGTACTGCACTGTGATTATGTAAAGGAAAAAAACACATTATTGTTACATATAGCATTTAATTATGCCACAAGATCCCCCTGAGACCCAGAAAAAAGCTTTGTGAATTTAGTATTTTTTTCATGTCATTACATTGTTTAGAACATAAGAAAACATGGAAAAATAACATTTTTGAAAAATTATATTTTTTATTCATATGTTATAATATGTCCTCTGTAGAGGACACCAGGACTCAGGAGTTTTTCTAAAAAAAAAAAAAGACATGAAAAGGCAAAAGCAATGGGATTTTAAAAAAAAATAATCACCAATCGATTTTTAGGTTTCAGGATTTTTTTATACCAAACTTTGTATAGGGATGATTCTCAACTATGTTGTAAAAGATATAACAAAATGATTTGATATACCATTTTGCTTTATGCAGTATGTGTGTAAAATTTCCATAAACTGGTTTTCCCATTAAACAAATGTTTAAAAAAGAAGTGTAATAATGAGAGTAATAATTGGCCAGATTTTCATAATAATATCTAATATTTCATAAGAATACTGGTATATAATTTATTTTCCTATTCAATTGTTTTGTCTCCCAAAATGCGTAATAAACATGCTTTTAGTCCTGGTGTCCTCTACAGTGGACATGTATGAAATGATGACCATTTCTGGTCAACAGAAAGTCATATTTTTTCTTTAAATATTTTTTGTATAATGTTATTTCCTATTTATTATTAGGGGCCAGTTGTCCAAAAAGTTGAATCTGGATCAGAATGGAAATCCCATGTTTTGCGATCCAGGATCAGGAAACCCATCTTACTTTTGTGCCGGTTTTTCAAAGCAAAATTGGATTGGATCACCCTGATCCAGATACACACTTTTCCAGATTTCCAAATCTGGATTATAGTGCTCTACGGAGCCCCTAAAGGGACATGCTGATGGAGAAAAAAAAGCCAATGTTTTGCATTCTAGTTTAGCATTGCATTTACACAAATAACTACCATCTCTGATGATTGTGCCAATGTAGTTTACAATCAGTGATAAAAAAAACACTTTCAATTAAATATAATATATTTGTTTGATATTGACAGCTATTTGGGGATATATTACATGTTACAAATGTTGCACTTTTTGGACCAGTTTTAAAGTTACATTTTTGTTCCTGAAATCCACTCTTCTGCTGGGATCAGAATAATCCAGGTTTTTTGGATCAAAAGTATCCCAATCTTACTAAAACGTTTTGAACGACACAAACTGAGGAAGATTGGATTTTGTGATCTGATCTGAATTCAGAATCCTATTTTTTCTTTTGAACAACCCATTTTCAAGATTTGATCCGATCCGAAAATAATCACCAATCGATTTTTAGGTTTCAGGATTTTTTTATACCAAACTTTGTATAGGGATGATTCTCAACTATGTTGTAAAAGATATAACAAAATGATTTGATATACCATTTTGCTTTATGCAGTATGTGTGTAAAATTTCCATAAACTGGTTTTCCCATTAAACAAATGTTTAAAAAAGAAGTGTAATAATGAGAGTAATAATTGGCCAGATTTTCATAATAATATCTAATATTTCATAAGAATACTGGTATATAATTTATTTTCCTATTCAATTGTTTTGTCTCCCAAAATGCGTAATAAACATGCTTTTAGTCCTGGTGTCCTCTACAGTGGACATGTATGAAATGATGACCATTTCTGGTCAACAGAAAGTCATATTTTTTCTTTAAATATTTTTTGTATAATGTTATTTCCTATTTATTATTAGGGGCCAGTTGTCCAAAAAGTTGAATCTGGATCAGAATGGAAATCCCATGTTTTGCGATCCAGGATCAGGAAACCCATCTTACTTTTGTGCCGGTTTTTCAAAGCAAAATTGGATTGGATCACCCTGATCCAGATACACACTTTTCCAGATTTCCAAATCTGGATTATAGTGCTCTACGGAGCCCCTAAAGGGACATGCTGATGGAGAAAAAAAAGCCAATGTTTTGCATTCTAGTTTAGCATTGCATTTACACAAATAACTACCATCTCTGATGATTGTGCCAATGTAGTTTACAATCAGTGATAAAAAAAACACTTTCAATTAAATATAATATATTTGTTTGATATTGACAGCTATTTGGGGATATATTACATGTTACAAATGTTGCACTTTTTGGACCAGTTTTAAAGTTACATTTTTGTTCCTGAAATCCACTCTTCTGCTGGGATCAGAATAATCCAGGTTTTTTGGATCAAAAGTATCCCAATCTTACTAAAACGTTTTGAACGACACAAACTGAGGAAGATTGGATTTTGTGATCTGATCTGAATTCAGAATCCTATTTTTTCTTTTGAACAACCCATTTTCAAGATTTGATCCGATCCGATTACTTTTGAACAACTGGCCCGTGTCTTGTCATTCTGCTTGTGCTGTGGAAGCTTCTCCTCGCGTGTGAACACAGCTGGCAGTAAAGCTCTTCTGACTGTGAGTGGCAGGTGTTGGCGGTGGCGGCTCGTGATCTGAAGCACGCTCAGGAGTTTGCGCAGAAGCACAGCGTCCCGCGCTCGTATGGCAGCTATGAAGAGCTGGCCAAAGACCCGGAGATCGGTGAGACTGCGTACTGATCTCAGACCAGCATCTGAGTGTCCATCAAACTCCCTCCATCTCTTCTCCTCTGAACCAGTCAAAAGAATCTCAGGGAATGTGACAAGATTCCTGATGGAATTTCCAGCATAAAGATTCCATCATAATTTCTTAGAGAGTCGCTAATGAGATCAACTAAGAACCTGGTTGATTTACTAAAATTTATGTAAGAATTGAATAAAAAAAGGCAATTGTGACTCTTTATCTCACAGTTCTCTTTCTTGTAATTGTGAGAGAAAAATGTCGGAATTTTAAAATGTAACAAAAAAAAATCACAATTACCTTTTTTACTTTTATTTGTTTTTTATTCCATGGCGGGGGGAAACAACAACCCATATCTGAGATATAAACATAGAATTCTGAGAAAAAAATATAGAATTGTGAGATATAAACAAAAAGTTGCCACATCATGAAAATCTGACTTTTCCAGGTTGTAAGTGCTATAATCAGGTCCCCGGTGCATCTACCAACCAAGGAAACGTGGAAAAGATTAACCCAGTAACTTAGTTTTGGGAAGCCTTTTTCTGCAAGCGTCTGAGAAAATGATTTGGCTCCCTTTGGTGACGTGGCAAAGGGATCTCATTATAATATTACCGCCCCTTAATCTGTAAGTTTCCACCCACGGCGCCGTTATTGTGTTTTCACAAGCGACAACGGTGTAGCAGCTCTAATGCCATGGAGAAAGTTTGAGCAAAACATGCTAACTGTTCTGTGTTTGGCTGCACAGACGAGCACAGAACACTGTTTAGAGTCCCAGCCTCAGAGGAGACGACAGAGCAGTGCATTTATTGATTTATTTACTGTATATTGCTGCTGCCACACAGATCTAAAATAAACAAGCGATTTATTTCCCAGCTGTTTACCTTCACAGTCATAACCCACTGTTTTTGTAACTCGTGTGTGTTTTTAACGTAAACTTGTGTGTGAATGAGAACTTAGTTTAGT